>NW_015386171.1:396175-417869 GCF_001527695.2 Protobothrops mucrosquamatus | reverse complement strand
ATATATATATATATATATATATATATATATATATATATATATATATATATATATATATATATATATATATATATATAATCAATTTCTCTACTGATCCTTTTGGCAAATCTAAAGTTAGCTTTTTTATCCATTTTGTTTTGTGTTTCCCAGCCTAGAAGTGGATATTTTAAATCAACTGAAGAATCCAGTTCATTATGTAAAAGGTATATAAGGCTACCTTCTAAGACCAGTTATTCAACTATAAAGTCTTTATAGGCACCAACATTCATGAACAGTATTTGTTTTGCATGTGCACAGCTTGGATGTCAAAAAAGAAATTCACAGTAAGACTTCCCTTTCTGGCACTTGAGGATATAGAGTACCTGTATGCCAGTGGTGGCGAACCTATGGCACGCATGCCAGAAGCTGCACTCAGAGCCCTCTCTGTGGGCATGCATGCCATGCCCCAGAGATGGCAACTGCCCTTCTTCAATCAGCCGCCTGCTAACTCGCTGAAGTCCCACATGGCCGGATGCATCGCGCCACGGCTGGATTCCCTCCCCCCATCCCGTCCCTCCTGGCCTCGCATGGTCTCCTTTTCCTGGACATGACCCACTGCATCGCCTCCTCAGCTGTCGGCCAGCCATCCAGCTCAGAGGCAGCTTCTCTGAACTGTGACCATCGACCCCCATGCGCTCGCTGGCCTCTGTATGCAGGGGCCGATGGTGTCAGTCAGCAGCTGCCCCAGCCCCTGCCTTGCCCCATGGAAATGGCACCCCACCCTGCCTCGCTTTGCCTCGCCTCACCTCGCAGGACAAGCCTCCTGCCTACTGCCCCACCTGCCAGAGACCCCCTGGATCTCCCCCAACCCTGCCCACCCCCCACAGGCGTCCCTCTCCATGAGCAACATTGAGGTGACCATGCTCACCTTGGCCACACCCACCCAGTCTGCCATGACCACCACAGCCACACCCACTCAGTGGGCCACACCCACCTGGCACTCAGCGATAAAAAGTGGGTTTTGGGTTGCAGTTTGGGCACTCGGTCTCTAAAATTTTTGCCACCACTGCTGTATGCTATTACCTTATATTGGCTGAATATTGTTTAACCTCCTTTGTTGGTTCTGATTGGACATTTAAGAATTTGGGACTCCTGAATGCAAAGTATATCCAATGCCCATATACTATCATCTCTCCCCTAATTTCATTGGGAAACAGATTAGACTTGAACAAATATGAGTTTATTTAATCCCACACCTGTTTGAGTCTGCAAAGTATGCAGATTAAACATTATGACAAAGCTGCAGAGCAATTCAAGTTGCTTAAAAATGATCTGCATTCCAGATCTATCTGTCTCCCACATACACATCAGTACACATTGCCACATGCTCATACTTCTCTTTATGATTTCTTATATAACATATAAATGCCACTTTTAATTAACGTGACCAAAATGTCGTCAAGTAGTTTAATGCTCTTTAATGTTCTTGTATCATTTACATTTTTGAACAGTGTGGAAATGAATTCCATGTGTGGGCTCCCTAACATCAAAAAAACTTTGACAGGCTATTTAGAGGTGCTCCTTCACATTCCATTAGTGTGTACAATGTCAGGTTGGCAGGACTCAAAACTAGGTTACTCAGCACTCTGTCTTTGCTCCAACCACTGCCTATTGCAACAGTTCACTTACCTCCAAAAATCCAAGTCAATGTTGGCATATCTTGGCCTGGACAGAAGCCTGAAGGTCCAGAAGAAGTGTCAAACCTAAATAGAATCTGAGAAATGAGCTGGTGGAAGAAAGAAGGAGGAGGAAAAAAAATCCAATTTTTTTCCCCATTATGTAGGACAACCACTTTCTTCATCACATGGCTAAACAGATTTCTGGCAGGCCATCTGAGTCCTAGATGAGTAATTGCACTATGCACGCACACACATGCGTCTACGGCTCAAGGACGTTTTGAAATTTGTAGCATATAAACTATGATTAGTAAACACATGTTCTGTATGATGCATATGCTCTTAGTTTTTTTTTATTTTATCTAGCAGTTCTGTTCTTAACATCAAGCTGGTTTAGCTATCTTAGCCTTAAACAACCTGGTGAAATGTCATATGTGCAAGAATACAATTGTTATGTCCAGAATTCTACATCAATTTGTCTGCCACTATTTATTTATTTCATTAAATTTATTATAGTTGTCCAGACTCTGGGCAGCTTACAAAATATTGTAGATTACTAACTTAAAACAATTAAAACATAGGCAAAACAAAACAAGACAGCTTGGACTAAAAACAAACCATTGAAAAAAAAACACCCAGCACATTTGCTCCAGAGACCCTGGGATTCCGGGCAGTTTTGAAAGCCTTTTTAAAACAAAAGGCACCATCTGTATCTTCAAGATCCCTTATAACAGAAAGGGAATTGTGACACTTGCTCAAAAACATGGGCTAACACAACTGAGTTTCCCCACTGACTTATTTTTCTCATAGAAAGATCAAAAGTAATGACCAAACTCATTCCTTCATTCATTGAATTTTATGCCGCCAACTCTTTACAGACTCATGGTGGCTGACAGCAGAATTAAAACACTGATTATAGAACATAAATATAAAATAATAAAATGGGCACAATAGGTTTAAAACAACATTAACACCACAACATGAAAACATCCACAGTAAGACAAATAACACCAACCTCATACAATAAAAACAAATTAATTTGTAATTAATAGCTTCTCACCCATCACATACAATAGCATAAAAGAAAAGAGCACAATTAAAAATCAGCAATACCAGCAAGACATCAACTACCAAAGGACCTCCCAAATGATTCAATTTTTAATACTTTCCAGAAGGCCGCCACACTAGGGCCAAGAGTGGCATTCAAAGGAAGGCTGCTTTATAATCTTGGCGCCATTACAGGAAGACCTCTTTGTGTGGCTTCGCCCTCTGATCTCATGAAAAAATAGGATCCCCAAGGGCTTCTCCCACAATGAGCATAGTAGACAAATTCCATTTTAGTTAGAGAAGGTGGTCTTATAGGTTGTTTGGCACCAAACCAGTAAGGGCTTTATAGGTCCAGGTGTTAGGAAGCCTACTTTTTTTGCAGGGCTTTAAGGACAGATGTGATGTGCTCCCAGGAAGTTAATACTTGCCATTAGAGTAGTCATTGCATTTTGTACCAATTGGAACTTCCGGTGACCCTGAAAGATGGTTCCTCTATGTGCTCCCAGGAGCTCATAGTAGTAGTGTAACTGTGTGGCAATGATGACATAAGCTACTGCTGTGAAGTTTATCAGAAATCATGAATGTCCTTGCTGGCCTTTTAAAATTTGCCAGAAACCAAATTGAAAAAGCTGCCTATGGCCCCAGGACTGACTTAGACATCCTACTGTAAGAGAATAAATAGTTCAGAGAGCTGGTAAGACTATCTAGCCATCCCCTTCTTGTTTTAGGGCCAGCTGCTATTTAGCCTGACTATTTTATTCATGATATATGTCTAGTTTAACGAAGAGAAGAACAAGGGGGGACATGATAGCAGTGTTCCAATATCTCAGGGGCTGCCACAAAGAAGAGGGAGTCAAGCTATTCTCCAAGGCGCCTGAAGGCAGGACGAGAAGCAATGGGTGGAAACTGATCAAGGAGAGAAGCAACCTAGAACTAAGGAGAAACTTCCTGACAGTTAGAACAATTAATCAGTGGAACAACCTGCCTCCAGAAAGGTGAATGCTCCAACACTGGAAGTTTTTAAGAAGAGACTGGACAGCCGTTTGTCTGAAATGGTGTAGAGTTCCTGCCTGGGCAGGGGGTTGGACTCGATGACCTCCAAGGTCCCTTCCAACTTTATGATGATGATGATGATGATGATGATGATGATGATGATGAACAATAACTAAAAACAAAGTATGGAAAGTAGACAGAGTAGAGGTCCTAAAATTATTTTCCACCCCTTAATAATATTCCTGCTCTGGGCCAGATAATTGGGAACAAAGAGGAAGGTCTGGTAGAGTTGCCAATGCTACCCCTATAGGGATGTACTGGGGAAAGATTTTACATATAGAACTGAAGACTGCAGCATCTAAAGAAATTTCATAGCCAAAGGATAACTTTTTTGTACATACAGCTAGCTTTTGAACTGCAAATCAGCTTTCAAATATGAATCAAGGAAAAACAGAGAACACTCTGCCATATGGGTGATAAAACAACAACCACAACAACTGACCTCAACATATAGGAACACAGGAAACCCAACATCAAGGGAGGTGATAGTACTGCTCTATACTGCACTGGTGAGGCCATATTTGGAATACTACATCCATTTCTGGCCACCACAATACAAAAAAATCTGAGGCTCTAGAACAGGGGTCCCCAACCCCTGGTCTGTGGACCAGCACCGGATTGTGGCATGCCAGAAACCAGTCTGCACAAAGCAAAGCCCCATCTTCAGGATGCAGCCAGTACATGAAACCACACCCCCTCCGACCTGTGGAAAAACCTCTCTCCACGGAACCAGTCCCGGGTGCCCAAAAGTTTGGGGGCCTCTGCTCTAGAAAGAGTGCAGAGAAGAGCAACAAAGATGACAAGAGGTCTCGAAGTGAAATCCTAAGAATAACAGCTAAAGGAAGTTGACATGTTTACATTAATGGAGAGGATTCAGAGAAGACAGAGGTGAAACATGATATCAGTCTTTCAATATTGAAAGATTGCCCCAAGGAAGAGATTTATTCTCCACAGTATTGAAAATAGGACAAGAAACAATGGGCATAAGCTTGTCAGAAGGAGACCCAATCCAGAAATAATGAAGAATTTTATGACAGTGAGGACTATTAAGCAGTGGAACAGCTTTTCTTCTAAAGTTGCGGGTGCTCCATTACAGGAGGTTTTCAAGAAAAGATTGGACAGCCATTTATCCGAGATAATGATGTTTGTTTGTTTGTTTGTTTATTTATGAAAATTTATATGGTTGCCCAAATCACTCTCAGTGACTTCGGGCAGCTTACAAAGATAAAAACGCAGTATAAAACAATAAAAAGCAATAACACCACACACCCCTGGCAACAACAATCAGACAATCAAATAAGCCACTGGACTCATGCCTTGGGGTGATGGGAGAGGTTGAACTAGAAGACTTCCAAGATCCTTTCCAATCATAGGTTTCTACGATGATTCTGTATGATGATTCTATGATTCTATGATTATTCTATTAATCTGTGATACATTATATCTTTGGCTTTGCTGGCCTTGCCAATTTTGAATGGCCAAGTTCATTTCCTTCATCCACAAAATTGTATTGTAAAAAGCAGCAGACAAACTTTCAAGGACTACAAGATTATTCTTTCAAAACAATGGAGCAGCAGAATGGATAAACTGGAGATTATCTTTTGAGGCCAATGAGCCCACAAAGTGGGTGGACTGGGATTTTTAGGATGTCTGTTCTCAAGATAAATGAAAGCTTACATGCTGGTTTGGTGTTTTTGTAGAAATAGTCAACATTTATGAAAAAGTGTGCTTTCATTTTTTGATAGGCTGAAATTCTGTGGCATAGTTTCTGGGTGACTTATGAACTATTGCAAAAACCGAATTTAAGAAGCACCCTTGCAGGCCACAGAATTTTTAATTTATTTTAGTAGGAATAGGTTTTTGTTAAGCAAATTTCTTATTTTATTGTCAGAAAAAAACACACGATATAGGATACCTTTTCTCAATTTGTAGACTAACAACTTTATGAAAGACTGTAAATAATAGTATTTTTTCATCTGTGATAACTGTCTATCATTATTTAATTATGCATTATATTTTGTCAACATATTTAAATTGCAATTTTGCTTCATTTTTCTTACATTTAGTAATGTATTAAATGTCTTAGAGATTTGCAAAATATGCACTGATTAATCAGATTATATCAATCAAATCATTACTGAATCAGTTATAATACCTCCATTTCCAAACAGAGGTGCCAGTTGCTTTTACAGTATTCATATACTGACAATATGATAACATGCTAGTGCTACACTTCTTGAGTGGTTGAAAGGATTTGGGGATATAGATTTTTTTTTTCTTAATCAGACAGAGAGTCCCATTGCTAGTCCCAGATTTACGATGGTTGAAAGAGAGATAGAGTAGCTTCATCACTGTTGTTAGGGCAATTTTTGCAAAAACCATTTTGCCATCTTTATCTGCAGAGCTTTGCTGGAGCACAAACAGTGGTGGGATTCAGCCAGTTTGCACGACTTCGGCAGAACCGGTAGCTAATTTTTTGTTGCCCAGGCCCAGAATGGACTTCCAGAAGTGGCATCCACACAGAGAACCGGTTGTTCACATATTTGAATCCTACCACTGAGCACAAATCCAGTCCTATCATTAGGCAGACTGAAGAAGCTACCTCAAGAAGCAGATGCTAGCAATGAAGGCCGAACTCTACGAAGACAAGAGTGATTCATACAGCTTGTCCTATGTCACCTAAACCATCCTGCTACACTTAGGATGCACTTTTTGGCTAACAAATTATAACTGAATTGCCAGTTGAAACAGCTGGTGTAAAAGAAGAGGGGGGAATTCCTATTTTGTCCTCCACAGGCAGCAATTCATATTGGGGCGGACCTGCTGAAGATAATAATTTCACCCGCTTCACGGCCTGATGGACTCTGATATTTAGGACCCTTCTCACACCAATTCTTATTAAACACCCCATCAAACGCAGGTGTACATTATCAGCTAGTGTGGTCTTTCTTCCAAGCATCCACAGTCATGAAACTACTCCATTTTGAAAAGCAGTGAGTTGGTACCACATTGGTTTTACTGGCTGAAGCATCATGTTGTGCCTTTAATATGTTTCTCAGATATGGTCTTGGTTCAGAGAATCATGTTAGACATAGAACAATGGAAATAGGAAATTGTTCTTTAAGTAGCCCTGATAACATTTCTCACCCAAGGCTTGTATAGACACTGCAGAACTTGAGATATTGTTTAGCAGCTTACAATGAAAAGGAAAATAACATTTCATTGTAAATAGGGCCAGGACTAGACCTCTCCCTCCATAGAAAAATGTAATGTAACAGTAAAGTATCTTCTTCGACTTGATGAAATATTGTAGGTCTTCCTATTATGTATGTCTGAAGATAGTACTAGTACTATTTCAGTCACTAAAGAATGAAGAAATTAAGAGTTTATTTTTAGGCACTTTATTGTTAAATTGGCTTTCTTCAGTCTCTCTACCCCCCCCTTTCTCTTTCTCTCTCACACCGCACATACACATACACAAACATATACAAACACTATATTAGAGATTTTAATATTAATTTTCCTTTTTATCACCATCTCTTTTTTGTCTTTTCTCTTCCATCCATTTTCTCGCTTCCTCACAATTTTTCACTCACATTGCATCTTCAGAATCATGCTGCACCTCATACTACCATGGGCCACTTATGACGGGCTCCCTATCATAAGCAAAGCACAGGCAAGGCAAGGCAAGGCAAGGCAAGGCAAGGCAAGGCAAGGCAAGGCAAGGCAAGGCAAGGCAAGGCAAGGCAAGGCAAGGCAAGGCAAGGCAAGGCAAGGCAAGGCAAGGCAAAGCAAAGCAAATTACGTGCTTTTCAGAAAATTCTGCATGGAGAAGTTTATGCAAAGTTTTAAGCATAATTAAATATAGCATTTATACATAGTTTTCAAAAATAGCATCTTCCTCAGATATGTTGATACGAACTCACACCATAAAGTTACTGGGCAGCGAAGCAGTACTCATAATTGCTAATATCAGTATAGAATGACTATTTCATCTAGATTTGGCTATTTACAGCAAAGAACAATGCCACATAGAGTCCATTGTGGTGCATATTGATGGAAACTTTCCATCCGCTTCCATCAAAGATTTGATTCACAAGGAGACATACAGGATGCTTCCTAAAAAACAGCAAGCACCATTCATAACAGACCCCTTTGTGTTCTCTGTTGGAAGCCAGCCAAACAATCCACATAGCCTACACTGACCCAGTCATCAGATTTGGGGAATAAAGGTTGGTGATGTTTGTTAAAAGCCTGAACATCTGAACTGTAATGATTTAAGGTTCTGAAATAGTACACAATTAAATTGGATAAATTGGGACTGTCGAGATGCGCCTAGTATGAAACCAAGCATAGTTTCACTCCTGTTTTTCAAACTCAGTTGTCCTGGGCAACTGTGTGGTTAATAACAAATATACAATGGCTGGGAGTTAACTCTTTCCCTGAAAGAGACATTTTGGAAAATATAGCTTCTGAAGGCATCCTTAAATGGAATTTATGTTGGCAGTGAATGAAAATGAATGCATTTCCATTTGTCATGTTGGCTGCATTATATTTGTGATGGAAGGGGAGTGCAAGAGCTGCTTTTCTCTCTCTTTTGTTTCTTTTAGTTCTGCAGAGGTAATATGAGATTGCTTTGTCCATATAGGAATGGGAGATGCTATTACTGAGAGTCATTCTGTATTAACCATACTGGTCCTGGAAGAAGTTCCAGGCCAATTTTAACTCTAATAAGTTCTCAGCATTTCTTAAAATCTCAGTAAATTGGGGACCAAAAAATGTGATAGCTCTATTAACGTAGACAATTGTAAAAGCCTCCTATGTTTCAAAGATTTTAAAATTTTCATTCAAGAAAGTGCCTGTGCCAAATTTTGGAGTAGGCTCATCCCTTATCACCTTACGTTTCCCCATCTCCATTCAGGAATTCCTCCCCTGATCCTCAAGAAAGTACAGGAGAAGAAGGGGCAGGAAACCCCTTCTCCTAAAAGAATTCCAATGACATTCTTAGGGTCCTAAGTAGTGACATTGAGAAGCAGGACTTATATACTTTAGGGGGGGGGAGGAATATCCATGCCATCAGTTTTGGATATTGGGTTCTGTTGCTTCTTAAAAGTGAGATGTTAATCTTTATTTAAAAATAATAAGTTTCCTGACCTCTCTCTTGCTTTCCCCATCCCCAAAAGGTTTTCCAGCTTAACACAACAGAAGTCTTACTGTTTTTTTAAACGATGTTTGCATCTCAATTAACTGCTCAGAAAATGTTGGAATACATTTAATTTTTCCTCCCTTAAGATCATAAGGTGAGTCCTCTTACAGTACCCATTTTGTTTAAATACAAACCCTGTACTGTGGGCCCTTTGGTACTTAAAAGGCAAATTACATTCATGCAAAGCCAAGCTGATGAATTTTGGAAAGGTGCAGTTGCTGAAAGAAATACCTGTGTTTTACACTTATAAGAGTTATTGCCCAAGAACACCACAGTACATTCACTCAAGGATTTAATTTCAAAAAAACTTTCCTTCACTGGAGAAATGGCCAAGGTTTTCAATAATATGTTGTGAGGATGAAAAAAAAAAGCACAAAGTTGGTAGTATTGGAAAAGTCAGACACTCCACAAAGCAGAATATTAAGACTGTGAAGGAACTAGTTATTCTGGCACTATCACTCATTTCGTTTAGAATTCATTAAGCATAAATTTGAATTCCTAAACTGCAGAAAAGTTTAGTCTCAAATCTTTTAGCCAGGCAATTCTATTTCTCTCAAAATAAAATTGTAAGGATTCTTAACGTACTTCCAAAAATTACTACTGTATGTCATCAGATAAGAATAGAGGTCAAAAGAAAAGTTGAAATAACTCTAAGTTAAAACATTCAGTAACCAAACTTTTTGAAATAGATTTTAATCCTTTGTCTTACACTGATTATTTTATTTTAATATTAGGCAATTCTTGCTTCTTCATTATTTTTTTCAAAGCTACTTTTTGCTCAAATGCTGGTAGTTTATATATTCAGAATAGCTATTTAGCAGAAGAATATAGCTTCATTCTCTGTGGACAAGCCCTTGTATTTCAAATGTTGAACTTTCCTTCATAAAAGTGAGCTAGTTAAAGTAAAATTAAATCACTGTCACATGCTTACATGTAGTTACATTTAAAGGGCCTCTAAAAACTTCAGTTTATCTAGATAGAATATATAATATTAGTAAATATTTGGCCATAAGCTCATTGTATCAATAGCATTAATTCTTACTTTATTCAAAGTACAATTCAGTACCTTAAATGACTTAATTCTAGGATGCATTCAGATTCATATAAATCTACTGTATCTGTCTGTCTGTCTGTTTATCTATTTACCCACCAACCATCTTTGGAAGATGCTTTTCTCTATGTCCCAACAAGGATGAAAGGACATTTGAATGTCTACTGGATGGGCAAGTAAAATAAATGAGAATTTATTTTATGTGTACATGAGTGGTGTATGTAATAATCCCAGCCCAATAAATGTGTGGAACTCCTAAAGAATGTGGTTGGGATTAGTGTCTCTCAACACAAACATGGTTTAGAATGTCCAAATTTAGTTCAAATTAAATTTGGCCTCTCTTAAAACATTCTGACTAAATCAATGCCTCCTCCAAGATCAGAACATTTAAATTTTTAATAATAAAATGTGACCGCCTTTATATTAATAAAATAAAGACTTATTTTGTGCATGTGTACCTTCAAGTCAGTGTTGACTCCTGGAGACTATATACACAAGTCCCTGTAGTTTTCCTGGCAAAATTCCAGATGCCATTGCATTGTTTTCATAGGGGTTACACTGAGTGACTGGTCCAAGGTCACTCAGCTAGCTTCATGCTGAAACAGAAATAGAAGTCATGGTCTCCCAATTTCTACCTTATGTCTTAACCATTATGCCAAACTGACTCTTTCTTATTGTAAAGAGGTTCCCCCCCCCCCCGGCACTTCACTTGTTAAATAAGAATTGGCCATTAAAGACCATCCATTTGCCCTTCAACATGGTTGGCTTTCCCCAAAAAATTAGTATCTCATTTTTTATATGATGACAGAAATAAAAAAAAACTTAAAAACTTTAATAAGGTTTAAATCATTTATCAATGTAAAAGAAATGAAAACCAACTTTTTACAATCTTAATAGCTTGCTGTGGCTATTTATATATCTTAATTTGCTTTGGACAACTGCCCTCTGAAATTCATCAAAGTTTCTCTTTTATTGGCTCATTTGTGATTCTAAGGTGTAATTAGGCAAAGTGCAAAGATCCATAGTTTGAAACACGCTGGCATGAAATACCAAGTAGCATTGTTCACAGATTATCAACTGGCATGGATTGATAAACTGGGGAATCTTCTATATCAAAACAATAAAATTAAGTGATGGCTTCCTGGATGAATGAGCCTAAATCAGCATTAAAGCCCTTGGGAACCATTAAGATGAACAAAAACTATTTTCTTTGGACAATTTTTATGGTGTTTGCAGGTCATCACTTGTCTTGGATTGAAAACTACTTAGAGTATAGCTCAAATAGTCAACCTATTTGAATATGCTGCTACCAGAAAGAGCAATAGATGTATAGAGACAGGGTGCACTGAAACTGAGTATTTGGGTTCAAATTAATTATTTTAAAATGAATATTTTGCTCCTTAAATGGCAAATTTTTACAACGTGAACTTCATGAACCACTTTTAAATCAGCATATCACACATCTCTTATAAATTCAAGAGACTGCTATTATTTTAGAAAACATGGAATTCATCCTCTGTTTGCATTACATTAGCGGTCAATGAAATACCACGTCAATTCCTATTTGATCTATAGAGAAAAAGGTGAAATTTTGCTATTTGAGTAGGAATCATTTCTCCAAATGTGCTGAGTAACAGTATTTCCAGTTAAAACAAGATATACCCCACCATTTTAAATGCTCCAAAGTCTGCTTCACTTAAAGCAAATTAAAAAGTTTGTTGAGTACCATCTACCCTACACTGGCTGAGGAATTCTGGGAGTTGAAGTCCACAAGTCATAAAAGGGCCAAGTTTGAAGATCCCTGCCCTAAACCAATATGTAATATATTTAGCCTTTATTTATTCAGTATATGGACATTTTTTCCTGTACTTCATCATTTTTAAAAAAGCTTTTTTTTTAAAAAAAATGGATCACATAAATTCAACAATTATTCTATATCATAGCACTAACTATATGGACTAGCCAAATAATGAAACATGGAAATATTTTGTAATTTTCATCTAAGCTGCAATGTTTAATTCTGGATAATTTTGAATAAAAAAAGGTTGATCGCTATTTTTTAAAATACTCCTATGCTTTTACCTATTAGTGTTCTCTGTCTATACATTGCTTGCTTATTTCAGTCTAAGCCATTGCACTCAACATAAGGTGCCGTATTCAAATAAACTATGAATGTTCAAAGAAGGAAAAGAAAAAGGAGACATGAAAATGGGAGGAGGGGAAGATTCCAAAATTCCAAATATAGCAAAACTGCTTGTTTTATATGGTTTTTAAAATAACAGCTTTATTATATATTAGGTAAAAATTAACTTATGGAAACTGAATACTTCCTGGGGAAAAATGTACACATCTCAATCAAAACATTTGAAATTAAGGAATGTGAAGGGAAGGGAAGGGAAGGAAAGGAAAGGAAAGGAAAGGAAAGGGAAGGGAAGGGAAGGGAAGGGAAGGAGGAAGGAAGGAAGGAAGGAAGGAAGGAAGGAAGGAAGGAAGGAAGGAAGGAAGGAAGGAAGGAAGGAAGGAAGGAAGGAAGGAAGGAAGGAAGGGAAAAAGATTCTGATGGTCCCTACCAGATTTCCATTAAAAAAAAAACCTCAATGGGGAGGCTGGCAGGAAGTCGGGAGTTGTGCTTACTACCACTGCTTTTTTTTTTTTTTTGGCTTCCCCTTGGTCATTCTGTTTCTCTCTTTAAAGAAAGAAAGGCATTGAAATTTGAATGTCACCAATTTAAAGCTTAGTATTTTAATAAGTGTATTTGAAAATATATTGTAGCAATAATTCAATGTTTTGGAGAAAAACTACAAGACTGTTCTCTTGAAGTCCTTATGGAATGGTTCTGAGCATTTTCAAAAAACAATTTAGCAGAGTTTTAATGACTTGGGATAAAAACAAATACTTCAATAATCAAAAGCTAGATGATAATAGAATAAGGAGAAAAACTGCTGAAAACTTTCATTTGTGTCAGTTTTCAAAATTGAAAATATTTTGACAACCTGACCTCCCCAGACAAAAGGTGAGATCTAAATAGGAAATAAACATAAAATACTAATACTTTAAAAATTAATGCAAACCATTTATGCAACTCCGAGTTATTCTTTGATATAAGGTACTAATTCAATCTCTAGATTTAGTTAACAAATACTTCTTCCCACTGTTGATTACTTCCTTGTAACAAAAAGCTGCTAAGATAAAGCTTATGAAAATTAAGGCCCATATGATTGTATTGTAATGTCAAACCAACTATAAGCAGATAGAAGTGGAAGCAAATTAATCAGAGGCAAAGGAAAGGAAATAGGAAGGAGATAAACACACTCTTGGATTCTCTCACAAGTAAGCTTAATGGACTGGCAATGTTTCTTATGAGTCCCACACAGTCTATGCCACAAAATACAATTTTAGGATAGAAAACATTTGTTTTTGATTTCTGGAATTAAGTCTCCAGTGACTTCTGCAGTGTGGAATCTCTCAGTAAATTTAACAAGGGAAAGTACTGGTGGACTGGATTTAATATTTCATATAATTCTTAGACAAAATATTGATCTATCTTTGGAGATAGGTTTAGCCCTTCTGAATGTCTGTATAAGCAGTTCCAATAAGATACCTGACCCTTTTAAAAGGTATTTGAAATTGGAAATGTTTCTTTAAATTGAATATTTTGTATGGTAACAGGCCAGCAAGTCAACTCTTTAAAAGGAGATCTGTAAGACAAAAAATAGTTACATTTCCAGACAATCTAGTAGATGCTTTAAGCATAAAGCAAAACTCAATCACAAACATACTCTTTTTCCTATTGTATGCATAGATGCAGAGGCTTGGATTATCTAACATTACATAATTCTGCACTGTGTGAAAAGACCATGTTTTCATTTGAAGACTTGGTATTTGCAAAGTGTTTTTACTTTTAAGAATGACGGTATCACATGCATGCAGCCTGCAACAAACCATTTTGATAATAGGCAAGTACAGAATGCTTTTGATCTTGGTAAGCAAAACTGCTTAAAAAGAGAAATTACATTACAGCTACTCCAATAGGTCCAATTGAGCTCTTTGTTCACAGGTAGAATAGCTAACTTCAGGTTATGATCTGTGTTGTGTCCTGAGCCTGCAAAAGCAGGCTCGGGACGTTGCAAGAGTCCCGGGCATTTGCAAAAGCTGCCCGGGACCAGACTGAGTGGCGCCGGCCTTGCGCGCATGTGCAAGGCGGGAAAAGACCGCCTCGTGATTGGTTGTATTTGCCCCGGGATCAGAAGGTATAAATAGAGGCCTGCGTGCCTCTGCTCGGGTTGTTCGTAGATTGGAAGCAGAGAATAAAGACTTGTTAGAAATGCTTCGTCTCAAGTGCCATTATTCTCCGGACTTAACAATCTGGACTTATTTTCAAGGAAATTAAAATTGAGTATTATGGAAAGAATGATCCACTATTATATGAACCAAAGCAATGGAGATACCAGATAAAGCTTCTTTATTGATGAAACGTAAAACAGCAATCATTGAGTTCCCAGCCAATTAGATCAAGATTCCTAAATAGAAGAAAAGAGACATGATCTATTCTATTCTATTCTATTCTATTCTATTCTATTCTATTCTATTCTATTCTATTCCTCAATTAGTGGGAAAAGCCTCTATCTCAGTAGTAATCACCCCAAATCCAAGGCTGGCAAGATCTTCATTCCCTATTATATCTATTCTAAAAAAACACACCCTTTTATACTACCAGATATTTTTGCACTTCATTATCTTTCTCTGCTTCTTTCCTCAGGGTTACATCAAACTAAATTATAACTCCGAAGGATACTTGGAGTTCTTCTAGCTTCCTGGTATTTTTACAGAGTTACATTCCTACTGCCAGCACAGGAATACAGTTTTAAATAAAAAAGTCCATTCTTAACTAAGGATACTTAAAATCTGCCTTTACAGATATATTTTCAACTTTCAGACACCACAATGGCGGTGCTGTACTATATAATTACCTCATGTAAATGGATGCTGCATGATTGGGGAGGGGGAGACATTAGACACTTTCAAGATCTCTCTATCCTTTTCACTTTCTTTCATTTTCTAAAAATACTGCAGATTTGATTGGTGGTCTGAGTAGGTGGGAACATCATTTTCAATTTGCCTGCAGTGCTACTCAGGACTGTTTCAGCCGTTCTTCTTTCCTACGTGCAAATCTCTCCTGCAGGCATCCCCTTACTCTCCTTCACTCAAAATATACTCGTCCTAAATAGCATTTATAATTCCAGCCTCTACTTTGAGAATATATTTCTTCCAAATATCTCCCAATTCAACAAGCTTCTGTCACTTCATTCCAATTGCAGGTATGTATAGCTATTTCCATCAAGACAACCGTCTAGACAATCTGTATTCTATACTGCTGGCAAAACTCTTCTCTTATGAGTTTTACCCTTGTAGCATGGTAAGGCAGTGTACCTTGACATTGTGAAAACATTATCAGTTGGGTTGGTTTTAGCCTTTTCAACCTATATAAGCACACCTGTGCTAGGCTTGTTTTTATGCTAGATATAAAAGGAGTGACATATGATGGATTCACTGTCTAGTAGATGTATCATTTTCAAAGCTATTTCTTAAGCTAGGCTGGTTCCACTGAGACACAGCCAACTCATCACTTATTTTCCTTGAAGTGTATAACACCTTGAACTGGGAGGTGTGGAGTTTGAATCTATAAGATGTATTGCTCAGTATGGCTGAGTTGTATTAATCACTGCCCTATTATTTTCTTTAATAATTGCCCGCATAGCAATTTGTTCTAAAAATGAAAGATCTTGGACTTTACATATCTGAATTAAAACATAACCAGATAGTATGATGACAGGGCTCTAATTTTTCTCCTGCCTTAATTTTGTTGCACATCAGTGGTTTGCCCTGCACAATATAGATTAGACAGAAGAAACTGATTTACTGAAGAGTAACTTGCCATATTTGTTCTGTGTATGGCTTGACTTTCTCACCTGAATTTCTGAAAATTTCTGCTGGGTGCTGCACAGCCAGAGCTTTCTCTGCTTCCAAAATCCTAAAAAACATTTCTCTGGAAAATCCTAAAAAGATTTATCTTGAAAACTAGACATTCTATATACAGGAAATGAAATTTGAAGGATTATTTGGCTTTTCCAGGTTCATAATGGTGCAGCTCCCAGACTGTTTTTTTTTTTTAAATTCTCACTCTATACCTTGATTTACAAGACTAGCTCAATCATTTAGTACAGGAATTATGTGGGAGGGCTTCCGGAGGTTCAAATAAGTCTCATATTAGAATCATTCCAACAGGAAGATGTTCATTAGGTTCATAATGAGATTCTTGCATCATTATATTATTTCTCTATGCATGTTCTTTCTATACAATATAGCCTACATATGTAACTCACAATAGTGATAGTTGTGGCTGGGAAAAAGAAGAGGGAATAATATAGCAAATTCCAGTGGTAAGAATGATATCTATACCCCTTTAATCTAATTTTTGCTTCGCATTTTCAAATCTGTTCATAATTAGAGTCCACAATGTGACTCTGATTTTATATTCACCATGGTATCTTATGCCTCCATTTGTTCCACAGTTTCATTTTGGCTAATATTAAATAAAAGAATATGGTCTTAGATTAGCTGAAAGTTTGCAACTGCTACTATGTATTATTAGAAGAAAACTTCCCATAGTTTATGCTACACAAAATTCAACTGTTTGAAAACACTCATATTAGGAAGCATTAACCCAGGTTTGGTAAAGAGTTTTCCCCTTGTTTCTGGAACATTTTGCAGTAAATTCAGAACAGAAGGGCACTCCTCTGAAATAAAAATGTGTGCTTTGTTGGCTACCAAAGTATGTTTGCTAGTTTCCTACTTCAGAATGAGATGATGGACATTCAGTAGATATTGGACAGCCTAAAGTAAAACCCCATAATTTAAAACATTCTACTTTGCTGCATTCCAAGAAAAACATGAAGTAGTGAACAAAAGCAGCAGTATTATAATAAGAAAACAACTAGGTACATTTCTCTCAAAATTTAGAAACTGGCTAAACATCCCATTTCATGTTTTACTTTTTTATTGGGTTGGGCGACAAAATTTAAACCTAGCTTGTTAACCTAAATATATGAGTGTTATATATTTTTAGATCAAGATTGAATGTAGCTTGAAAAGACCTACAGAGAAATTATCTTCAAGTTGGCTTTTTTTTAAAGCTTACCATCTGCAGATTGTTATATGATAGACATGAAAATGAAAACTCCTTTCCCTCCCATTCCATCTGAATGGCAAGAAAACTGTTTAAATTCATTTGGAGTTGATGGTCTCAGTCTCATTTGGGAGCAAATTAATTCATGTAAACATTTTTATGGAGTTTGTATACATGGGTATACCTCACCTTTCACCAAAAAGCTGCAGGGGATGTAAACATTACAGTGCTTCTTCTGAGGTACACTAATATTGTAACCTATAGATACAACAATGAAAGATCTTTCATTATCACACATATTCAGTCCAACTTACCTCACAGAATGGTGGTTGCGGAGAAACACAGGAAGTGGAATTGCTATATGCTAGTTTGAACTCCTGGATGAAAACATTGGAATATAAATCTAACAAATAAATAAATGGTGGATGTGTTGGGTAAAATATGAGTTAGAAAATATTCTCATTTTCTGTTGGGCATATATTGTAGAAACATTATCAGAAATGAAGCCACAAAACATTTATTGTTACTTTGGAAGACTCTGAACACTAGTTGCAGGTTAGGTTTGCAGCAACAGTCTATCACAACTAATAGTTCCAAAACACAGTGTGTCAAATGTATCTCCCAGAGGAAATTCAGTGTGACAACTCCAATATACGCTCTGACCTTCATTGCTTAAAGGACTTTGTTTCTGTTTTTCCACCTTGACGTTCTGTTTTGGCCTATCCAGGAACTCTTTTTATTTTGCTTTCTATCTATTTATGATGAATATTTTACAGCCATCGACAAATGTGGCCATTTGACTACCTCAGTGTCTACCCAGCACTTTATCATAATTACCCTTTAAGATCCCTGAAAGAGGACATTGTTTAACTTTTGTATTTCCTTACTTTTACCAATTTAAAATGTCATTCATCTTACCTTTATGCCTTCTTCTCATACCAAAAGTGGATGCTATTTAATTTATGCTTATAGATTATGAAATTAAAAGGTATCACATCCTATCATGTGTGAGATCATCACCTCCTAGTGGAGATAATCTGCTTTGCCCTTATTACTCCTCTTGCTGTCCTCTGTTAGAGCAATTCTCCAATATTAATAATTATAAGGCTTTCTTAGATTATATACATGAGGAACCAGGACTGTGATCTTCCTGTTTGGATTTTCTATTGGTAAACTCTTTCATATAATAAAGTAATTTGGCTGCTTTAGATGAGCTGGGGCTGACCACAACAAGGTAGATATAATACAGCTTCTAACAATCATCTTTATGGAAAATGAACTATAGTAGTTTTTAATAGCCTATCTTTCATTTTAGGCTCTGGCCATCCATATTAGCTCTTTAGGAATTTAAAAGAATGAAGAATGAATTGGAGAACACCAACCTCTATTTGGTTGTTACTGACAATCTAAGCCATGATCACTTGAAATCCACGATCTCTTGAAATTTGCTGATTCTTCCTCCTCCTCCTCCTCCTTCTCCCCTCCCCCCCCTCCTCCCCAAAACCTCTTTCTTTTAGAATGTGTTTAAATGTTTATATAAAAGGAGGGGGCAGGAAGTAAATCTGATTTAAACAGCAAAAACAAACAGACAATACATTACAAAATGTTCTGCTTCCAGTTTTTCTCTTTTGCTGAGTAGCTTTTGTTGTTAATATTGAACTCATAGCACATTTTTCTCTGTGCAGATTTGGCAATTCCATATTTAAATCCACAAAATTGCTTCTGTTTCACTTTAAGGGCTTTAAAGGGTCGTTTTGTTTGTATTTCATTCTTACATTGGATTGGAACTGATGGTTATGTTGTTGTACCAAACAGAATGCTAATTGTTCAAGGATTCAACAATGAACTTGAAAGAGAACGCACAACAGTTTGTAATCTTGATTTAGTTCTTTACATTTACATTTGAAAGTGTGTATGAGTGGGAAGGAAACCTTAGGTAGTAGTATAAACGATTGTATCTCAGATTTACAAAGTTCTTTTGATGCAATGAGAAAGTGAAGTTTCTGCACTGATCCATTAACATCAGTCTTATTTGTATTTTGTTAATTTTATAGTCTGTTTGGGAGCTGAAGATACCCTGCATAGAAACTTCATTATGCATCTTTCTTAAACATTCTGGAATGTTTGTGTAATTTTTTTTCCAATTCTTACAGCTTTTCAGAACCCTTTTGAGTTTAATATACTTCTTTTACAAATGTAGACATTTTCCTTAAGATAATGCAATAGGCCTAGCTATAAAGCAAGTATCATAATTTGTTCATAAGGAATATATATGTTAAGTCTTTGGGTGATATTCTAAAAGAGTGATAAGGCTAGTATAAATCTGACTTAAATAAAATCACTTCAAATAATTATAAATTCTACATAAACAATTTCATTTAAATTTACAATTTGGGATATATTTTAAAGTTACTCCTCCGAGAACTGTATCTGAAATTTTTGAGGGGGATATCCCAAAGATGCTTTTTCACAGGGCAACTGGACTTTCTTGTTTTTCTTTGAAGATGTTTCACTTCTCATCCAAGAAGCTTCTTCAACTCTGACTGGACGGTGGGGAATGGAGTTCCATCCAGTCAGAGCTGAAGAAGCTTCTTGGATCTTCAAAGAAAAACAAGAAAGTCCAGTTGCCTCATGAAAAAGCATAGGATAACTATGGGATAACTAAGACCTGGATGACTAAGAATCTCCATAGACATTTGAGGAAGATTGTTGATCTGAGAAAAAAATAAGACATTTTAGGAGCACTGAGCAAATGATGAAATGGGGGATGTAGAAATATTTAAGTATGGCTGGGCAGACAATTTTGTTCCTAGAGTCCTATTGATGTGGTTTGAACAGAGAGTGTGTGTTTGTGTATAAGGCATTGTCTGAAGGTCGGGTTCTTCTAAAAAAGGATATGAATCTGAACCTTCTTTCCAGACATTAAACATTTGAACAATTCTACAGAAATCAGGGGCTCCCAATGTAATCATATATTTACATTTCTAAATAGTTATCATTTGACCTCAGTGTCACTTCATACCTCTAAATCTGTAAATAGTTAAGTGCGCTCAAACTGTCAATTAAATCCCTCAGAATTATTGACTACAGTCTTAAGCATGTTATAATTTATTTCCTAATTCAGTGACTGGATGCCTTTGTGCTGTTATATGCAAATTCAAATTTTACAATTATGGCATCTGATACAAATGTGTAACTGAATTTGTTCTGAGCTTCGAAAATGTTTTTGGTTAGATTAATCTCTTTTCCTTAAACCTGTAGATGGGTTGGAGCTCATGAATTCTAAAAGTCTCTTTAAACATATGAACCAGAGAACGTTAAAATTCCCCTGAAATCTGATGAACTGAAACTATTCTATGATGAGTTCCTATTGACATCAATGGAAATCAAGCATGCTGCTCCACTTTTACTTGTTGCATCTGTCAAAATAATACAACCTGAGTTTGAGTCAGGAGGGGGAAGGGTAACCTGGGCAACATGGCCAAGTTTGAATGCCTATGAAATGTTTTCCTCCTAGACGTTGCTAAAGACAAAACACTGCACTGTCTGCAAGGAATAACTCAAGCAGAAAAAATCGACATGTCTAATGAAGGCAGAACTTTTACAGCAGACCTCACAAAGGCCTCTGGGTCCTGCTTAAAGCAATAGCTGCTAAGATCCTATTTATGTGGCAAAGCTCAGCCATTATACATAGCAGTGGTCCTTGAACCCAACATTACATGAAATTTATACAGATGAAATCAAAGCATTACCTTTGTCCTTAAATATTTAATGGCTTCACCAAGAACATATGCATGTGTGTGTGTATGTTTAAGAGAAGAAGACAGCTGGACAAGACATTCTTAGTGGGCCATTACCACCAGAAGACCCCCATTATGCTCTTTCATGATGCCACAGGGTGCTGTTTCCTTCTGTTGTTCTTAGTACAGAGACGAGACAAGGCCCAGAAGAAGAAAGCAAGCAAATGACACAAGAAGATACAGGAGCAACTTTCTTGCTTCTGTGACTTTCTTGCTTCTATTTTCTGAGCAGCTTCCTTAATGATTCCATGAAAGACCTAAGATCCCTTTTTATAGCAACTCCAGCTTTCTGAGATAGTGTGGCTTGGCAAATGGCCAAACCATGGTGGCAGATTTTTTTTCTCACATATTTTAGTAGGAATGACATTGAAATAAAGAAACAAAAACTGATTCAAAAATAAATGAAAAAGGTTGGGTTTTTAACTATAATAATAATAATAATAATAATAATAATAATAATAATAATAATAATAATAATAATAATAATAATAATAAAGTTTTATTTATTTATTTATTTATTTATTATTTCAATTTATATCCCGCCCTTCTCCCGAAGGACTCAGGGCGGCTCACAACATTATTAAAACAAAGAAAGACCCACACACCCCACCGAATAAAACCAAATTAAAACCAAAATTTTTGTGTTGTGATAATTAAAATTTCTAAAAAACCCAGTTTAAAAATCCTCCCTAGGCC
>NW_015386171.1:390047-395758 GCF_001527695.2 Protobothrops mucrosquamatus | reverse complement strand
AACGTTGGGGTGGTCTGGGGTGGAAATGTACAGCTGAGTACCTTGGAGGTCATCTAGTGCAACCCCTGCTCAGGCAGGAAACTCTATACTATACCAGTTTTCCCCATATCTACTGAAAATGTGGTGTTACCATCTTTTTCAATCCATATTTTAGACACTATGTTTTTTTTAAAAAAAAGAGTGATTTTTTAAAAACAAAATGTTGTATCCTTCTTTGTTTATTCATTAGAATACCATCTTTGCTTGAGAATCTTGAAGTAGAATACAGTATTTTTCTACTAACTGGCCCAAAGCCACATAGGGAGTTTCTAAGGTTGAGAGAAAGATTGAATTTAGTCTCCTGTCTTAACCACTGCATCCCTGGCTCTATGATGAAATCAGAGGACATCAGTAAGAGATGCCACCTTCAATCATAGTCATTCCCTAGAACCAAGTCCTAAGAAGGGAAGAAACAAATGATGTGACTGAATCGCAAAACACAATATACAAGATGTTTGGCTGAATGTCCATTGGATAAGGATCCCACTGCTGCAATGTGACAAATGCACAAAATTCCATCGCTGCATTTCTAATTAGCTACAGTACTTTTTCAGCTTAGCAAATCTTTGGAAACTGCACTACAGAAGCATTAAGAGCTGCCAGATAGTCTATTCTTTTTTCCCCCCTACCTACTGAAATAGATCACTATGTTACCTATGAAATAACACAATCCATTTTTTTCCAGAAATAAAGAGTGTACTATAGTTGTCTGTTCATACAAAAGCATACGGGGACATACCATCTTACCAGAACTATTATTTGGAGTATCTTCAATGTCACACATGCAACATCCTTTCTTTACCTTGGTTTCTTACAAGACTTCAGAATATGCTGTAGAGCAGGGGTCCCCAACCCCCGGTCCATGGACCAGTACGAGGCCGTGGCATGCCAGCAACCGGTCTGCACAAACAAGAAAAGCCCCATCCGCGGGATGCAGGCAGCACACAAAACCACACCCTCTCTGGTTCGTGGAAAAACCTCTCTCCACGGAAGGTTGGGGGCTGCTGCTCTAGAGAGTTTCCATCAGCTGAAGAACAGGGAACCCAATTCAGTAGCAGAGATCATTCTGTGAGTCGACATCACTGGATTCTATCTTTTGAATTTAAACCTGAAATACAACTGTGTGGGATTTGCTGAATCTTTCCCTTCAGACTGTTGAAATAAAAGCAGTATAAGAAGATCCTTCAAATTGATAATAATCCTGATATATCTCCCATCTTTTAAAAAACAGAGAAGAGAGAATACCCTGGTATTCTCTGGACCAGTGTTTCTCAACCTTGGCAACTTTAAGGTGTGTGGACTTCAACTCCCAGAATTCCCCAGCCAGTATGCTGGCTGACTTGAAGCCCACACGTCTAAAGTTGCCAAGGTTGAGAAACACTCATCTGGATCATTCACTTAAAGAAATTCCTTTATTTCCATTCCAACAGCCTTCCACTTTTGAATTTGTCTGTTTGTGGTATTAAACCTCCCCTTCAGGGTCTCAGCTTAACGAAATCTCGATCATCCAAATATATCTCACTTTTCCTTCAACACATGTTTCTAATTCATTTTGTTATATATTGTCAAGAAATAACCCAGTCTCCCCCTCCTGGCTGTTTTCTGGGAATCGTAAGCAGCAACCGTAGACAGGAATTCTCTTTTTTTGACTTTTTTGTTTTAAAGAACAGTCAAGGCAAACAGATTTAAGTAAACAAATAATTCTGTGGAGCCCACAAAAGGTCCCAGTGCCTAGGCTACTGTTTTATGTCTCTCAAGAGAATTAGGCACGTTGCCAGCATAGAGTAAATCTATTCCATATTAAAGCTACTACCAATTGTATTAAGCATAATACCAATGTCAGCCATTTGGTTCTGGGATTTCTTAATCACATTATACTCATCCTCATACACTTTTCCAGTGGGACATCAAAATAAAAATCAGAGACTTTCTCCTGACCAAAGAGAGAGAGAGAGAGAGAGAGAGAGAGAGAGAGGTTGCCTGCTTACAACACCTGCCTTAATTAGGGTTGACAGAATGGCAGCCCAGAGCCTCACAAGGCCTTTAATGCAGCTGCAGATAGAAGTGGCAAAATGAGAGAAGTAGCTAGTGCAGGGGTCTTTAATTTTGGCCCTTTTATGACTTCAACTCCCCCAGCATACTGGCTGGAGAATTCTGGGAGTTGAAGTCCACAAGTCATAAAAGGACCAAGTTTGAAGATCCCTGAGGTAGTGGCTCACTATGAAAGCAAGTGATGGCAATGCAAGACAAGGCTAAGTAGTACATGCCAAGCAGGAACTGGAGTTCTATCTTCAAGACAGGTGAAGGATTGTTCTTGAAGTCCTACCTTTTGATATTTTCCCTCTCCTAACGCCAAACAAAACAACATTGTATTTTGTGATACAAAAACTCAGATTATGGCAAACTCTGAAGGATATCTGAGAAGTGTGATAAGCTTTGGCTGACTATGAAATATGGGCCAGAGGAAAACTTCAAACAGTTCAGATATATCATTATCAAGACCAAGGAAGTAAAAACAATTTGGATTTCCATAGGACTATTTAATGATATAAATACAGGTTCTTGGAAAAACTTCAGTTATAGTCTTTTTGAAGCACTTGTCTCCACCTTTCTTAGCACCTGGACTGAATTGTCTTTTTTGAGAGAAATATTTAACCAAATCACCTCCACTTTTTTCACATAATCTTGCATAATAACCAACATAACAGTTCTTAAATGCCTAAGGCTGATATTATGACTGCATAACATATTGCATATTTTGTGGAGGTTTGGAGCCTGAAGGGGTTACATGTTTTCAGTTAGTTCTTCTTGCAGGGAGCTTGGAATCTCTAGAAGAGTCTCCAGTTCAGCTGATGCATGGGGAATAGCTAGTAACGAGGAATGAGCTGGACATCTAAAGACCTATTTTCCTTGTTGCTCATAGGGAAGCAGCACAAGAGAAGATTATACGACGGGGATCCCTTTCCTGCTTTTAGTCTCTGTATGAAGTTACCAGATAGGTAAAAATAAATGAGCAGTTTTGGAAATTATGTTTTTTGAGGAGGATACAGCATAGAAAGGGCCAGGGAAAATGAGCAGTAAAAAGTGAGAAACAATGGAATATGCACACTTTTTGTCTTTGTCTCCAACTACTGATGGTATGTAACCCTAATCATTGTCTCAGGAAGGAGCGTGGAGTCTAGAAGGAGGTGCAGTGGGAATCATATCGCAATTGTGATATGGAGACTGAAGGCCAGCCCAACCCAATGGAAATATGCAAAAATAAGTAGCAGGAGATCTCTTTCTCTCTCTCATAAGTCCTCCAGTTGTTACCTGCAAATCAATTTTGTGCTATTGTTACTTCGAGGGAACTCTAACATTTTCTAGAATATAGATATTTCGGTAAGATATTTGGTGAAAAAAAAATCTGGTGGTCATAAATGCTTTGATTTATCTTGAAAACACTTTTGTTTTATTCACACTGTTCTATTATTATCCCACCTGACATATATTAGTGTATTAACTAGTAGTCAGCTTGATGAAATAAATGGCACCCACGCTCCTGCATTTTTTTTTTATATACCTGAAAATGAATTACTCTTCTGCTAATGCTAAGCACATATATTTAATATCTTCAGTAGGTCAAAATCATGCATTTAGCACTTTGTCAGTTTAGCTCCTTGATATACATCATTACAGTCAACTGTCAGTCATTCTACCTGCTAATGATCTGATATAAAAGAAGAGATCAAAATTAATGACAGCATAAGAAAGCTCTAGGTTAATTTTTCTGAGCTACAATACTTGATATTTTCCCACATGCAGCATGTTATTAAAAGTTTATTTTTTACTAAAAGCAATTTAATATAAATGAGAGAAAAGGACATTTAGGTCAACATTATTTAAAGTTCATTGGTATGCATTGATTTTTCTGACTAAGGCTGTTAATTGAACAGAAAATGCTGAACAAAAAACATATTTTGAAGCCCATAAGGTGTTTCCCTGAAATATGTCATTTCTTGCAATGTCTGAAAGTTTCTTCCAGGCAGAAACCATAGAAGCTGAACATCTGTCTTGTCATGTAGGCAGATATTAGGATTAAATTAACTAGAAATGAATAGAATGATACATGACAGGGTGCAGATGTCCCAGCCACAGTGTGATAATTTCATTGCAAAACTATGTAATGAATTCCATACATTACAGAAATACAAACGTACCACTTTAGGTAATTGTGATGAAAAGGTATAATATGCAGTGCATAAACAGACGGCAAACCCAAGGGCATTTTTTTTCAATGTTCACTATGCCTCTTCAGTCATTTCAAAATGATTTTATTCGGTTTAATGTAAGCCTATTATCGAATCCTGGCTGGGTACTTTTCCCCCTTCCTTCTGCATTTCAGAATCTGGATTT
Source organism: Protobothrops mucrosquamatus (assembly GCF_001527695.2). Classification (NCBI taxonomy): domain Eukaryota; kingdom Metazoa; phylum Chordata; class Lepidosauria; order Squamata; family Viperidae; genus Protobothrops; species Protobothrops mucrosquamatus. Next base: position 391,324 of record NW_015386171.1, on the reverse strand, counting down.
CATCGTGACATTAGAAAACTTATTGCATGCGTACTTTTCCAATAGATATGTTTGTTTCCTTTTCCTCTGCCTATATTTGCCTTAATGTCCTACGCTGAAATTCTCTGGATCTGGAAATACTTTAAAATCTCTGCGGCTTTGTGCAGCTTCTAAGTGAAAGTCTGTACACAGCAGAGCTTAACAGGAATTGTTCCCATTTTTATTACAGGTTATTATAAACCCAGGAACTTGCTTCTTTGTTCATGATTTTTAGGCAATCAGTACTTCTTTTTGTAAAATCTTTACAAGGTTTTAGCTGAATGATCATTTTGATAGCTGATTGGCTTTCATGTTTACATTTTTCTTGGCTCAATTATGTTTTATAGCTATCAACTCCCTAAGGGATAGAAACATTGTAACTGTTGTATAGATAAACTTTATTTTTGGTCCATTCATCCCAATGCAATCTACTATGATTAGCAATGACTACCCAAATGCCTAAAACTGGAACTTCTCCATCACCTTTTTCAAGGGAACATGTCAATGTTTAAATACAGCGTCTTATTGTCTCCTTATTCTAGAAGACCAATGTACATCATTCATATCTTATATAAGTCTAATACTGGGAAATTCTGCCAAAACCTGACTTAGGAACAGTACTTGATTTAGAGGAATTATAACAACAGCTATATTTTTACTATACATACATACATACATACATACATACATACATACATACATACATACACACACACACATACATAAACATAAAAATTATCTATTTGAGCCTATGCTTGGTTTGGGATTGAATCAATAATTTATAGTCTAATAGGTCAGAGGCTAGTATAGAGAGAAGAGGTGGCATTATAAGTTTGTTCTAAAGTAGAGTCTTTAATACTCTTTATTTGTTTGTTTGTTTGTTTATCAATTTATGTGGCTGTCCATCTCAAATTCATGGCTCTGGCAGCTAACAACAGTAAAAAACACAATAAAACACATATGTGTTTCTGTGTATGTGCTATATATGTATATGTGTGTGTGTATTATGTGTGTATGTGTACACTCACACACACATATACAGTATATGAATATGTGTGTGTGTATATGTGTTTGGGTATGTATATAATTAGTACCCACAATAAAAAACCCACCAAAAACAAATCAACATAGCCAGTGTATAGGCCCTGTCACTCATCCATATCCCCAAATTCTTTAAATCTTTTTACATTACCAATGCATCTATCCTTGAAGTCTTTTTCTGTTACAATCCACCAATAGAATATTCTGCCAATCTTAAC
>NW_015386171.1:368810-389947 GCF_001527695.2 Protobothrops mucrosquamatus | reverse complement strand
AGAAAAAGAAGAAGAAGAAGAAGAAGAAGAAGAAGAAGAAGAAGAAGAAGAAGAAGAAGAAGAAGAAGAAGAAGAAGAAGAAGAAGAAGAAGAAGAAGAAGAAGAAGAAGAAGAAGAAGAAGAAGAAGAAGAAGAAGAAGAAGAAGAAGAAGAAGAAGAAGAAGAAGAAGAAGAAGAAGAAGAAGAAGAAGAAGAAAGACCCCTGTTTTAATGTAATATAGTGGCTGCAGGGTTGCAATATGAAAGATCTATTGTATAATCTCTACTTAAGACCCATAGAGCTCAAAGCTTCCAAAAAGAGAGTACAGGGTTGGAATCTAGTATGCAGTTCAAGGAGAAACACATCGGAATTCCAAGTCCTGGCAGTTTTGTAGTTTATGTTAGTTAATTATTTTAAATTAGAAACAAAACACCAACATACCATTTAATTCAGATATGCTTTAAAAGACAGGGAAAGAACATTTCATTTTCTTCACTGAAAAAAAAATGATTTGCGTGATGAAGGCTCATTCCATCTCCATGTCCAGCTTAATTCACTTAAGTGATTTGTTTTCTGACTGGATCATTCTAGGATATGTTAATTGGGCATGGCTGGAAATAAAATGTTATCTTTATGAAGAAGTAAGTTATATGAAATGTCTTGGATTTCAGTGGCAGGGTTTCATTGTTCACTTCTACTATTCTAAGACAAGGAATGCACAAACTCCATAGAAATAAATCCGGATAATTGCATGCCATAATTTTCAATGAAATTGAGCCATTTACCTAGCTGAAACAGAAAACCGAAACAGAAAAATGGACTCAAAATAATCAGTTGACATAAAGGAAAGTAAAAATGCAGCACTGTTATTCCCAATATACACATCCCTAATATTGCTTTGGACAGTATATTCTTGATGGTATTTATAATTTCAGAGAATCGGTGTTAATGGAAATATTATTCCTTAGTAGCAGGCAAGTGCTTTTCTTTTCTGTTTGGTCTCTGTCTTGATATACCTCTGTTTCTTTCATCTCTAGCTCTCTCATCTCTAGTTCTAGTTCTAGTAGTCTAGCTCTGTATTACAGACAGAATGGATTGTAGTATAAATGGACATACGTCACTTATTGTTAAACTCAAAGTCTACTATTTAGAACCAGATGCAAGATTGGTGGCTTGGGAGGATTGGGTTATATTATGTGCTACTTTAAACCCATCATTCATTCTCAGCCAGACTGCTTTACAGCATAAATTGCCGTGGACGTGAAAATCAGAAGAAGAATTATTGTGTGCCTTTACCTCCTATAGGTAATACAAGAAAGAAATCTTAGCAATCAATCAAAAAGCAAGCATCCAGCCTCTGAACTGGCTTTCTATTTCTTTACCAAATTTGCTTAGTGCCAATTTCTAATAAAGTGGGAGACAGGATTATTTTCACTATTGTAACTAACAGTTGGAAGTCAAAAAATATTTCCTTATGTTGCAGATCATTCAGTGGATCCCAAACCACTGATTACAGTTAGTGCAAACCACTGATCTATTGTGTGTGTCTCTGTTAGCTGCAACCTACTCGTAGAAATTTTGCCTACACAATAGCAATAGCACTTAGACTTATATATTGCTTCACAGTGCTTTACAGTCCTGTCTAATAGGTTTACAGAGTCAGCATATGGCCCACAACAATCTGGGTCCTCATTTTACTGACTTTGGAAGGATGGAAGGCTGATTCAATCTTGAGCCAGTCAGGATCGAACTGCTGGCAGTGAGCAAGGCGTTAGCCTGCAATACTACATTCTAACCACTGTGCCACCTCAGCTCTATTGTGCTTATATAGTCATATTATTGTGCTTATATACCCACACAAATGTTTTTTCCCTTCATAGGAGGTCAGCGCCCTCAAATATAAAATTATTGGTTTTAAAAAGAGTTCAGATTAATGGGGGAAAATATGGGTAATGTCAGGGGAAAAAAGAGAATAGAAGATAATTCTATCGACTAAATTTTGCTAAATAGCTGAATTTCTCCATTACAAGTTCAGTGTAGCCTGTTTATGAAGTTGGTAGCATTCATACGAGTATTCATATGAATCTTCATACATTTTTTGGCAATATACACATTTTGTATGTATTATTCCTTATATGTGCACCTTCTGCAAACAGGTTTCCATAGAAAAATGCATTTTTGTATGCATCTTTCTTAATATAGATCTTTGGAGATATATTTTTTCTGTGTATACATTTCTGTGCAGTTTGAGTCATGTACCATAAGACAATATACAGACAAGTGAAGATTTCAGCAAAAATGTGCATTACTCTAATATATTATAGGCATGGTAACTGGAAAACTCTGATGTGCCAAATTTCTCATGTATCCATACAACTCACATCTTTGAAACTAGCAAATATTGTTGTAAGAATGTAGACTTTTATAGATATCATTAGATTGCAAAATAAAAGCTCAGGTTACAGTTTTAAAAATTTAAGTTCTGAACTGGCTTCCTCATGCTTTGAAAAGACATTTAATTAATCTATGGGGTATATTTTGTGATACTGAAGCATATTTTAGATATTAACAATGCAAAAGAAAATTCTCCTTTATTAGCCAATGACTGACTGTCAGTTTTTAAAATTAATCCCTGTTCAACCCCCTCTTGCTCCATATGTCCACCAAATTTGATCTTCCTCTGGGTATTTACTTTCAGCTTTCTGATGAAGTGTTCAGAGAGGTTAAAAGATTTACTCAGAGGCATACTGTATTTCCATAGCTCCCATTAAACACTATTTAGGGAAAGAATTAAGAAATGCCTCCAATTGTACATGAAGAATGTGTCTTCTTACAGTATGTGGATTGCAATGTTTTGGCAATCCAGAGTATAACTGTTTTTGCAAGAATTAAATTTATTTATTTGTTTATTTATTTATAAAATGGGGAGGGAGGATAGGAGCAGGGCGGGGGAAAAGTGGGATCTGTTGTTAATGGATCAACCACCTCCGCTGTGATGCTACCCCATTGGGGCCCCAAGCTAACTATCAGAGCCAGGTCTTTAGCTCTTAGGAAAGGTCAGGAAAGTTGGGGGCTGAGCTCACATTGGGGGGCAAGATGTTCCACAGGGCAGGTGCAACAGCAGAGAGGGTCCTTCCCCTGGACCCCACCAGCCACAAAAATTGGGCCTACAGGGCTGCAGCATGCCTCCAAAAATTGGATTTAAGAGGGAAAATCACTTTTATTAAAAACCTGTTTGTTTGTTTGATTTAGGTGTCTTGCAGAAAAGTAGTTCCAACATTTATCACTGAAAGTTCCTTACTGTGTCTTTAACATTTAGTTTTTAAAAGCACACATCCTAGGAAAGTAGGATGAGTATGAAATGCATTTTTGGATGAATACATGTTAGGTTAGCAGGTATGGGTGCATCTGAAACAGGAATCCATGGCATATTACACAGCAGTGAGTGCTGTTAATGAAAGAACCAGAAATAATATTTTTTTTGCCACATTTTGAATCAGCGTGATTCAGAGGGGAGAAAATGCTATCGAATGAAATGTATATGAATACATCAGTAGGAATAAGAATATATAAATGGGTGAAAAAGTTATTAGTCCATTTGGAATGAGTTAAAATAGTAAGAGTATCTCCTAAGAAAGCAACCACTTGTTTCAAATACATGGTTTAAATGTAAGTGCATTGATACATACATATATGTGGCAAATAAATAATAAATAAATCTCAAAGCATGACTGATTTCATTGATGATGAATTAATGAAGAATAGAAGAATAAAATGAAATTATGAATGTAAGGTAGTCCAATTTTAGTAGTGCCAGGAGTCTTATGAAAAATTGGATTGTATATTGACAAGCTCACAATATTTTTGAAACAGTTCTACTCTGTTTTATGAGAATCAAATTTATTTAATTAATAAACTAACATTCACGAAATAATAAACTACCAACCAATGTTTTGGAGTAATGTTAGTCATAGAGACAAATTCAGAGCAACTATAGGTCTACAGAAGAGATAATTGTTCATACAACAATTACAAATATTTTATTTAAAGATGGCTGGTAAAATATATATTAATAGGAATTAAATATCTTTAGGGGTGAAATAACTTTGAATAATAAATGTTGAAATGTGTTGTGGAACAATAAACTACTAAACAATAACTTTTTAAAAAATAATAATTAAATACTTTAATAATTATATTTCATTTATTCATTACTACAGCCCTATTAATGACCATCCAGGTATTTTCAGTAAATATGTTGAATATATTTTAATTTAACTGTAAATTATAAACTTATTGCCAGATAGTTTAATCAAGTTTTAGAATTTTTGTTGATTTTTTTGGCTAAGTTGACCTGTCTGAAAAAAAAATGCTACATGCTCATAATTTAATACATACATGTATTCTTAAATCTTTCAAGGCAAGAATATACTTTTTTTCAGTTCTACATCAGACTGATTACTTCTTACTATATTGACCTACACTTAATCAATGAGAGTTATATTTATAATGTTTTTTCTTAATATCTTGAACCTTAATATCTTGTTCTCCTTTTGCCAGATGTTACTTAAAGACATACTGTAGTTATTGAAAAGGTTACATTTTGTAAAACAAAGGAAGTAAACTTTGAAGATTTTTTTAAAATACTTTTTAATACAGACACATGTAAACACAATTGTTGAGATACTATTATGGCATTGATTTTTGGTAGTATTATTGCTTGTGTTTTGTGGAAAAAGAGTCCAATATCTGTACAAGACAATATGTCAAATTAAGTTAAAGAACATTTGAGTAAATAGGTCAGGCAACCTATACAGGAACAATATAAAGCTTTCATATCTGCTAACTTGGAATTTAATTCCCTTTACTTACTTGATATACATATTATTTCTTATACTGCATAAGCAAAGCTGTATGGGACTAAGTAGGAAAAGACCTAGTAAATTATTTGTGTTTTGAAGATTACTAAGGTTACTAAGAACAATATTGTTTTTTTAAAGTAGTTTTTTTAAAGGTTGCACATGATCAAGTTCTTTATAGAATTATCCTTTTATAATGGGTAATATTAAAATTAGGAAAACAGGAAACTCATAGTTCTGAAGGCTATCTTACTGAGTGATAAAAGATAAAAGAACTTTTTGTTCCTACATCCTTGGAGGTTTACAATTATGTTTTTTAGAATGAAGTCTTCCCAAACCTCCTTTAATGAGGTTTAGAAAACAGTGATTTTGAAGGATAGTAAACATTCTGCTGATTCTGTAAGCCACCATCAAGTTCCTTCCATGTTACGTCAAAATATTCACAGCAATCCAGGCACACCAATTATAGGTATTACCTTTGTTTATCCAGCACATGCAGTTTCATCAAAGAGCAAAAACCCTCAGATAATATCAGACTACTGATTGACATTTTATGTATACATTCAGAAAAATAGGAATCATTGATGTTGACTTTATAAGATGTGGAAAAGATACTGTATTGTGCAATTCAAATTTTTGGAATAAGTTTTGACCAAATATGGATTTTGCTTTCATTAATTGGATGAAAATGTGTTACTATGATTCTTCATGGTTTTATTTTCTTATCTATTAAAATGTCTTATATAATTCAAGGCAGTCCTTTTTGTCATGTTTTATTTAATAGATTTGAATTATTGCCTTTCTTATCAAGAAATCAAAACCCATTCTGGACATAAAATGTACCCAACTTGCTATTAGATGCTAATAATTCATTATGTCTTATTACAACATTGCAAATATTATCTATATAATTTTGATTTTTATTTATTTATTTACTATCCAAAATTTTGTTGGAGTAAACTCATGCTTTTTGTAAGGCTCTAAGGGGTCTATGGATAACTGAAAAAAAAAATCTAGGTTTATTTAATACTGGAAATAATTATCACATGAAAAAAATCCATACTTGTAAATTACATTTTTTTGCCACAAAAATCTTAGAAAAATATTAGGTTGGGAAATAAAGTTTGTTCAAAGATCGCATCACCATGAAGGGAAAGGGGTAGCTACTACTCTTTTCAGGCAGAAAAATGAGACTTTTCTGTCTGTACAAATCTGTTTTTCTCCTGTTTCTCTTTCCTGGAAGAGACAGGGGTCCACACCGTGCTGTATGCTTGAAAGACAGAATGTGTAATTATTGCAGACTTTCTATGTTTACAGTCCTGCATCTGTGCTGTCAAAGAGGAAGTAATAAACAGAAGCTTGTGGTTTGTGTTTACATTCTTCAACATGGGCCAGGTATTTATTAACTTTCAGCGAAGCAAGGAAGTTGATTTTCATCCAAAAATGGGGTAATGAACAATGTTTGTATTTTTGTTGTACATACTATAGCTGTACAGCTGTAAGCATGGGTGAATGCACAAATGTTGGGTAGGAGTTCAGTGCTGGAATTAACTGTGGACTATTCCAGATGCTGCCTCCAAAAGCCATCATTGTCTTTTATCTAACTCTATGGGAGATACCGAACATAGAGATACATACATATTCATTGGGAGCCTATAAATTAATAGACATAAATAAGCCTAACAAATTTAAAATGAAGCAATTTTGCAATGTCACATTTTTATACAATCTCAGTTGCAATGTATAGGTATATAAATATTATTTTGGTTTATTCTTTGTTCAATAAATCAAATGCTATTGCTCTTTGATTTCTTTACACAAACAACAATTGACATGAATTTAATGCAAACTACTTGAATGGCAACCATTGCTTTAAAAGTCAGCTGCTACAGCAGACATCCTATGAAAAGAAATAATAGTAATTTTTACCAAATTGCTTTGTCCATCTCAAACATTATTGCATAAAATAAATTTTATGTTTAAGGGGAAACATGCTCTGGAGTCTTTGCTTATTTTTGTTTTAAAGTCTAAAATATTAGGCCTATAGAGGATATTGTGATTTTTAATTTTTGTATTATGCTTTCAGAACAGAAATACTTTCTTTGCAGCAATATTCAAGACTTCCAGTCTTTATTCATTTATTTATCACACTGAATTCCCTAAAAAGAAAAGACTTATTCTATGCAAAAACACTGCGCCAATGATAATCACAAATTCCGTTTAAATATTTGATACATAAAATTGCTTTTGCTGTCTAGATCGCTCAGTCATGCGACAAAGATATCATGTTTTAAGCACTACTGTTTCTATTGAATACAATGAGGAATGGAGAAAAGTATTGGCAGCAGCTATTTTTTCAAAGCTCTTCTGTTTAACAGATAAAATTCAGCATGTAGATAAATGCATTATTTCCCCTTTTTACTTTTCAAAGAGCCACAGAAGCCCAAAATCAATTAAAAACAATATTTTGGACATTTGACAAAAGCAGTACACACAAGATCTCTGGATAATGCTGTTAAGATCTTCTTTTACATTCTGAAGTAAAATGAAATCTAATGGATATAATCCGCAGAGAATAAAATTATAATCCACCGAAAAGATTGTGGATGCCACTATGCAAGGCTTCCTTAATCATCCAGAGAATCATATCCGGTAGCACAGTGCTATATGGTACTTGCAAATTTCCATTTTTACTAAAGGATGGAGGTAAAAAGTTTTTCTATCAAAGATTTTATTTAGACAATAGCCAATACAGAAACTCTGTCTAGTGGTAGATAACCTTAATGAACAAACAGAGTTAACATCTCAGAGTGAATAAAGTTCACTGCAGCTACCAACTGGAACATTCATTCTTATCCAGGGACTATGAGATTCCCTAAATTTATGTGCAAACTTCGTACAGTAGATTTCTTCCCTTGCTCTGAGAATAGCCTAGTAGCTTCTGTTACCTGGAAACGGGAAAAAATGTACTCTTATAATTCAACCTCCTCCATTTATGCACATAATTAATAATAATAATAATAATAATAATAATAATAATAATAATAATAATAATAATAATAATAATAATAATAATAATAATAATAATAATAATAATAATAATAATAATAATAATAATAATAGTAAAGTTGGAAGGGACCTTGGAGGTCATCTAATCCAACCCCCTGCTTAGGCAGGAAACCCTATACCATTTCAGACAAATGGCTGTCCAGTCTCTTCTTGAAAACTTCCAGTGTTGGAGCATTCACTGCTTCTGGAGGCAGGTTGTTCCACTGGTTAATTGTTCTAACTGTCAGGAAGTTTCTCCTTAGTTCTAGGTTGCTTCTCTCCTTGATTAGTTTCCATCCGTTGCTTCTTGTCCTGCCTTCAGGCACCTTGGAAAATAGCTTGACTCCCTCTTCTTTGTGGCAGCCCCTGAGATATTGGAATACTGCTATCATGTCCCCCGTCCTTCTCTTCATTAAACTAGACATACCCAATTCCAGCAGCCTTTCCTTATATGCTTTAGCCTCCAATAAGCATTAATATTTCTGAAAGTAACTCCTGAACAGTCCTGGAAGAATCTTAAGTGGCCTTCAAACATGTCCATATATTCCATGTTTACATGTGAAACTACAGAATTCCTGGCTCTCTGCATTTTGCCACATTACTCTGAAAATATTATTTAAATGACAGCAATAGTCTATTCCACTTTAAAAGTAGGTGATCTTTTGAGCTATAATATTCCTTTCCCCACAAAATGCCAGGCAGCAATTTTTATGCCTCTTCAAAGCAGTTGGCTTATTTAGAATGAAAAAGTGCAGATGACCTAGTAGTGGGCAGTAAGGGGATTAGAAACCAGGAACTAAAATATTACTTCTTCTTGTCAATGCAGTCTAACAATTTTAATTTCATTTCTGACTTGAGTAAAGAGAATTCAGAATAACTGGCCTAGTGCGTATGTTTTTGAACTAATACTTTCAGATCAGATTGGGTAGTGAGCTTTCATTATTTTTCTTACTTAACTGTTAGGGAAAAAAAAATATTGAATCACTAACAGTTGCCGGTCTGGTAAAACAAAACCTCATAAACATATTTAGGCAACATGAAAGAAGACCACATCTTGCAGGCTTGGAGTGCAAGTATAACCGCATCTTAACTTGTTGACTGGGGAACTCTAAAGACAGCATATTGTGTTAGTAGAGTGGCCTTGGGATGACCCAGGACATTCATGGATCCTCACATAGAAACGACTGGAGATCTGAATGAAGGTCAAATACAAGTGAGTATTGCTTTGTCTAAGAAAGCTCGACATTGCATGCCCATAAATCACTCAAGAAAATTTAATATAACCATTCCAGAATAAGTCTACTCTCTTTATTAAAAATTGCTATAATTGTTTTCCTTGGAACTCAAGGTGTCACATATGGAATCCACAGTGGTGTCCCATTCATGGTTCACTAAATTCAGCCCTTCTTAGGTTCAGCAAGAAAGCATCATAATTTATTTTCCCTTTGGTACAGAAGATGGTCTCAGCTTTTTCTTCTCACTACTTATCTTAAATAACTTAATTATTCTCTTTTTATTGTTATAACTGATTTTTAAAATCACACTTTCTTGGGATGCATTAACATCACACCCAAGAAAGGAAACCTAGTAAATACTTGTTCAAAAGTTGCAAAAGGTTTCCGGTATGCATCTTTGATGTTTAGATCAATGCTCATAGTCCCCAGGCAATCTTATGCCCTCGCACAGTTCATTTTTGAAATTAGTCCATGTACTTTCCTTTCACTATTAAACCCCTGCTAAAATATTCAAGCACTATAACAGGAGGAAGTACAAGAAAATGAGGATTTTCCCAGAGTCACAACAGTTGTTTTATCATGCATCACAGCCTTTTTTTGGCCTAGTGAAAGAGAGTTATGTAATACCATGTAACTTGCTGGCATGCAAATTACAGTTGCCCTCGGGCTCTTTTCAGCACTTCACTTTTTGTACAACATTCAAGTTTTGTTCTGCAGGATATGCATATTTTGCAAACATGGTCTAATGGAAAGTGTTACATGTTTGGCTGATTGTGCAGTTTTCTTCTGGAGCGGCAAATGCTTGCAATTTTATTTTTGGAAAGCAAGCAACTGAACTTGTTGGGAGAGAAAAGAGTCAGTTCATACAACCATATGTTTGGTGGTGTTGAATTACAGAAGCAACTACAACAGGACTTATTTGTCAAACTCCATTTCGGAGGCACTTGTTTCAACATACATTAAAATCAAGCATTCACCTGTTGGCACAACCTGCTCTTTGAAAGTTTTTTTTCCAACATAGAACCTAGAATCTTACAAGACAGTCAAGTCATTCACTGACAAGTGTTTTAAAGTTCATTTATAGTACTTTATTTGAATAAAAGCTACATTTGCAGACATGCACATTTATATATTTGTATCCTTGCATACACACGCACACGCACACACTTGTTATCCTACCAAATTTAAAAGACAGCACATATGTAAGGTGTAGCAACATAGACATTTTCATTCATGTCATTATGATTTTTTCTAATAAAAAAAGCATTAGCCTTAGAAATTCATAAAATGATCAAAGACAATGGCTAATGATAAAGTACAGTGAAATATTTTACTGTTTTTAAAAATTATTTTCTGAAGACAACGTTTTGAAGTTGTCCTATTGCCGAAAAACTCTAAGGCCTTGTGGCAACCCATTAAATTCAAAAGCTCTTATTTACTGTACTTACAAGATAGTGTGGGAAGTTAACCCAGAGAAGGAAATATTAAAAAGGCAGGAAAAATATTGTTCACCAAAAGGATTTTTTAAAAGCATTTTTTGAAAAGCAGAAACCAAACCTGGCCTCATCTCTGCCCAGGGCAGTAGCTAGTCTTATACAAATGCAGATGTGGAACCATCAGAAAGTTGAAGCCAGAGCCATCAAGAAGACAANAAACTTCCAGGCAAGGCTAGAGGGTATAAAAAGACCTTCTGCCCATGTGCTCTCTCTCTTCCCCACTCTCTTTTCTTCTCCTCTGCTGCTTATCTGTCTTCTGCAATAAACTGTAACCTTCTTCCCAAAGCAGTCGCCATGTTTGCTTATTTATTCCCGGCTTGGATGAACCAGGATGAAGACTTACCTTCTAACAATAGAAAGCAGGGCATCAAGCATCAGATATGGTTTATAAATCACAATGACTAAGTTCACACATCATGCAATGCTAAAATTGAAACGAAGAAGGAGCCCTGGTGGTGCAGTGGTTAGAATGCAGTATTGCAGACTAAATGCACTGCTCACTGCCAGGAGTTTCATTCTGACCGATTCAAGGTTGACTCAGCCTTCCATTCTTATGAGGTCGATAAAATGAGGACCCAGATTGTTGGGAGCAATCTGACTTTGTAAACCACTTAGAGAGGCTATAAAGCACTGTGAAGTGGTATATAAGTTGGTGCTATTGCTATTGCTAGTGTAAAACAAACAGTGAGATTCTCAGGGATGTAAAAAGATCAGGCAGATTTCTTTTATGTATTGTGTTTTCACGTACGATTTGGAAAGTTGGTCATAATTCAAGATTAACCAGTACAAAATTGTTCTTTCCATAAGCCTATAGGATGCAGGAAGCAGAAAGAGGAAGCAGAAACAGAATTAAAAGCTTCAAATAAAGATATCCTCAGAGAAATTTGTGGTCTTAAGGGGAGACATAAAGATTCTCAAAGGACAAAAAAAATAATATGCTCCAGGGGCTAGAAATCTATCAATTCACATTCTAAGGTTGGCAGCAACATAAATCTGTTTTTTCAAATAATTGCAAAGACCTAAAATAAAGTAAAAAAGCAGCGAAGGTAATATTTTAATGTCCGAAAAAGTGCACTTAGTAGTGTTTGGAGAGCAAGTGGCTAAGTGGGCAGGGCAGTTGGGAATTCTTAATTTTTATGGAGCAGGACTTGGAATCTTTCACAGTTTTAGGGTATTGAGCAGAACTGCCATATAATTTTAAGGTTTTTACTTTAAAATCACATAAACTGCCTTGATAATGTCTGGCAATTATGCTGTTAAAATTCAGCAAAGTAGTGGGAACTTAAAAAGCTTTATGCCTTGAAATCATTTTTTTGTGTGTGTGTCTGTTCTTTATCCTTTTCTTTGGAAACTTTCTTACTACATTGCTTTGGCATACTTTTAAAAATGAGCTTCAAGATGAATGTTAAAATGCAAGGGCTTTATTGTTCTGAGCTGGTTTGTTGAGCTTGGTCTATGTGTGCAACTCTGTCCCTGTTCTCGTGTTATTGTAATGTTACTATTAATAAATGCAGGGAGTCCTCGAAGTTACAACAGACCCCCCCCCAAAAATGTACTTCTGACCCAAATACTAAGTTTGGAGGCTGGAGCCCCCTATGGTCATGTGTTTGCACTTTGGGTGCTCAGCAACCAGCAGTCACATAAAACCGGCATTTACTTCCAGGTTTGGGGAAAAAACCCACTACAGCCACTACATAAATGTCATAAAATTGGGCTGGTTATATGACCATCCACTTAACAACTGGCACTACTTATGACCATATTTTCAGGCTAAATGGAATGCCTGTATAGAGCCATACTTATGGTCACTGTGCTGTCCCTTTCACTCATATGTAACGGTGGTTTAGTGGGTTTATTAAAATTCCCCGGCAATTCCCTTCAACAAAAACTCAGAGCTGTCCAAATTCAGTCAAAAGCAGACCAAAGTTAGTTCATAGAGCAATGGCCAATGAGTCCACAAGGCACTTGAAAGCTTCCCGAACAACATAAACCCACCAGGCAAGGTTAAATCTGCAATACAAGAGGTTTTACATGGCATGGTCCAAGTCAAGGCACCGTGTCAATCCAAAGCAAGGAAAGAATCACAACATCCAGGAAAAATGCAGCTAGGAAATGAACACGTTCCCAGTATCACCTCCATCTGTCTGCTGTGCTAAATAGCCAGCTTCCGGTGCAGTGTATGAAGAAGGGCAAGGCTGCCTCCTCGTGAGTAATTGGGCTGACCTTAACTGCTCCTGCCTTTTCTCTTCCCTATGTGTTCTCAGATCAGGTGCAGAAGACAGTTCCTGTTCCTCATTGCTGACTGACTACAGCTGTGAGCTTTCCCCACCTGAAGCTTCAGGGCTGTCATCCTGCTGCTTCTGTGCTTCATCCAAATTCCTCTCAGATGGCTTCTTGGAGCCATTGACCAACTTGCCTCCAGACATGCCCAGAACTGGTTCATCCTCCTCCAAAATTACATCTGGAGAGGTATCTGGGGGAAGCATCCAGGGAGTCATCACAGTCACAGTAGCACTATTAGGGAAGAGTAACAGAACTAAATAACTAAAAATACCTTTTCAGACAAAACTAAGAAGAGAAAGATATGAATAATAGGCAGGAATTTGCATTATCTGCATATCTTCTATATCTCTCACAAGACATACAACTTTCTAGAGCTACTATAATTAGTCAGTGCCAAAAGTCTCTTTCACACTATAAAGAAAACTGTTTGGTAGACATATATTCAAATTTCTATTTTCATCAGCTTCCTGAACCTGAATGGCTCACCATAGTGAGATGTACTGTACATTGCATCTGGTACCAATGCTTTTCTTAAGTCTGGTCCTTGGCCAGTGATTTGGTAACTGTATCTGTTATCATATCATCAGTTTAAAAGTATATCAATTTTACCTTTCCTTTTTCTTTAATCTACATGCTTGCATTGGGTTGGTGTGCTTTATGTCTGTGGTTTTTCACATAACCAAGGTTGTTTTCCAATAATGTGGTTATTATTGGTTCCTTTATTGGTTTCTTTTTTTTTGAAACCATGCCTTGTTTGTTCCATGGTGCAGTATTCATCTTAAGATATGATGGGTCTACTGTGTTCTGCATCCAGCACCAGGTGATGGATATAAACCCATAAAAGAATATGTATCCTGTAGTTAATTTTCTATCAGATTTATCTCCAGCATACTAAATCTGTGTATGAACTTTATTTTGGATCATCAAAATAATCCATCGTTTCTTTTAAGCAGCTGCCTGACTTTTTATTGTTGTCCAGTTCTCTTTTGTTGGCTCACTGATCTTTCTCCCCAGAAATCCAACTGCATTTTGTTTGTCAGTTGTTATGTATGGTAGCTTTTCAACAGCTCCCTGCACTGTTACTTCCAATTTGTTTTATTTTCCTCTTTTGCTTAGGCCTGCTCACAGATAAGAAAAGGATGACCAGCAGCAAGGGGATGGACTCAGTTACAATGGAGATGGATATATCATTGGAAGAGCTGAAGAACCAGATTGGGGTCAAAATATCAGGAAGAAAATCTATGTGGTTGCTAAAAATTGACATCAACTTGATGGCACATAATCAATGAGATCAGTTAGAATCTATGTTTTGTTTTGTGCAAGAATCCCATTCCTTCCCATGCAGTTTCCCTCTGTTTCTGTACCTCAACTGCTGGCAGTCCCTGCACATTACTTGCTCTAGCTGTGTGACACACACCCTCAGGTTGGATTCCTTCATCAGATCTTTGAGATCTTCTTACCTCTCTTTAATCTTTTGGGCAGTGCTGCACTCCTAGATAGCAGATTATCTGACATTTTGCTAGCAGCCTTGGCTGGCACGTTCAGAGGCAAGATGGGCTGCTACACAGACTATAGACAACTGAGCAGAGACTGCCTGAGCCCAGTCTTTATAGCCAGGTGATGTATATTCTGATTAGTCTTTAGCTGAATTGGTTTGTCCTTGGTGCAGATTGGTAAGGTCTGGCCCCCATTGGTCCTTTGTTTGTGCTCAGTCCTGATTGGTCATTTCTCCCTAAATCTGTTGTTTAGACCAGGGGTAGGCAACCTTGGCTCTTTTATGACTTGTGGACTTCAACTCCCAGAATTCCTGAGTCAGCATGGCTGGTTCAGGAATTCTAGGTATTGAAGTCCACAAGTCATAAAAGAGCCAAGGTTGCCTACCCCTGGTCTAGACCATGGCCACTAAATCCTTAAGCTCAGCACTGCTCAATGCCAGCCAGGAAAGCCTACACCAGTATATTCTCTTTAATCTCTTCATTTTTCTATAGAGTTTGTTTTCTGCATAAACATAGTACCATTTAAGTTTCTCAAATACTCCCCTCTTATTGGTTAAGAGACAGTAAGACAGTCTATGAATGTGATGAAGTCTTTTTTTCCAATCCACCATTTTGGTTAGCAAACATCTGAAAAAATAACTTCAAATGACTGGCTGACTTCTTTGAATTTAAGCCTGGGAAAAGTATTTCTCCTTTTTCCTTTAAATAATAGTTTGAGTGCCTTTGCTTTTTGAAGGACAAACTTTCAGTCCACTTGCTAAGTCATTAGTCTTTATTTTCTTAATGATAGACTCATCTCTATACAAATCTTCTATGCCATTATTATAATGCATCCTGTATTTGCTTCTATTGCCTAAGTTCCAGCAATTTAGTTATATTGTGTATCCATTAAAATTACATCATAGTTCTTTTCAACAGAACAGAGTCCATTATTAAGTACACTTTTATAAGCACAAGGTAATACAGACTTGTAATATGCATCCAGTTCAGGTACATAATATGCTTGTTGAAATATTCCTGTTTTCATTGTGATTCATCAACATTTCAATCTAATACTGCTATTTCCACCTACACCTATCAACATCCCATTTGCTAAATTAATTTTTTTTTTGTCTAAGATGCATCAAGGCTTATAACCACATCTTTGTTGCAGATATATTGACTTGTTGCACTATCACCTAGCAAAAAAATCTATTTTTCTTTTCAAATTCAGAATCATGTCCAATTTCTAGTAAACATTTATTTGCCAATATAAATATTGTTTCTCTATCTATAACCTTTGGAATATTTTATATTCTTGACTTTACCTTTAGGATATTTGATTCCAGTATTTCTCTCTGTTGTGTGGATTTTAGCTCTGTAAAGTTTACATTCTCTCTTAATATGTTAATTTCTGTTGCAGATCACATATCCCCCCCCCCACTTTTTCTTGTTTAGGGAATTCCCTTCCGTTGCATCATTCAAATCATGCCGGTATGCTTCTGAGTGAGTAATTACATTCTCAAAGCAAATTTCATCATGAAGTTTGATTTATTGAATTATATATTTATAGTTTTCTGGTAACAAACTTAATCACAATTTCTTGATTAAATTATCAGAAAGGTTCACATCATTTTGCTTTAATGTGCTCTGAATAGAGAGATACTCTGACACATGTTCCATTAAACTTTCCCTTCTCTGATAATTTCAATTTACTAGTTTTCTGAGCATTGAAGCATTGTTGTTCATTCCTGAGGGTGCATATGTCTGCACAATTTTGAGCCAACCTGACATTATTTCATTTTAAGCAACTTATCTTTTTCTTGCAAGCTTGAGCTTCCTCTGGGCATGTGTTGCCAAATCTTTGGAGAAGTCCAGTTTTTTCAAGCAGTGTCTCTATCTTCATGTCCCTGATCAGACCTGGGCATTTTATGGCACACAGGCCATATCTGACCCTTTGGCTGTACTCAGGTCAATCGATGTGAGGCCAATTGGAAATTAGAAATCAAATGTAAATAAGTGTACACCCTACATTTATTTATTTATTTGTAAAATTTATTAGCCTTTCATCCTACCACATAGTAACTTTGGGCTTCTTACAATATTAAAGATAAAACTGTATAAAACCTAATGATATGAATGCAATACTATAAAAAAATATCAACCTAGCCAGGGAGGGGGTATGATGAAAAGGGAAGGGGGTGGGTGGGATCTGTTGTTAATCCATCAACCATTCCATTGGAGCCCCAAGCCAATTGGCATACAGTAGAACTGCATGGCTTTTATTTTGAAGGCAACTGATTTTTTTTTTTCAGTTTATGTATGTGCATGCATGTGTGTTTTGATAACTTTACAGTAATCAGAAATATAATTAACTGCTTTTATAAAGTGATAAAATTAATATTTAGCATAATTAAATTCAGCCTATTGGTTCGGCCCTGCATAACAATCCCAGGTACTCATGTGGCCCCTTGGGAAAATTAATTGCTCATCCCTGTTCTAGACGCTGCATTATTTACTATTTTCATGTGTGAGCGTTTTCTATTTCTGATGGACTTTTCAAAAACATGATGCTGTATGTATGACCAAGTGTCTGGAAATGGATTTGACTTGACTTGAATTCATTAGAGTGATTTGGGGTGCTCTGGGTCTCAGGGTTTAATTCTGGGCTGAGCCCATAACCCTTGTGTTGCCAAATTATTATGGGCAATTTCCAGCGGAATCTGCACCACCCAGACAACAACTCCAATATCCAGATCAGAGCAAGCAGATAGTTTGGTTAGCAAAAATACAACTTGATGTTCATTTATTAAATATTAATAAACATAAAAAAACCCAGTTAACTGGCAAAATTGAGACAGAAGGTGGGAAGAAACAGGGAAAAAAGAAAAACATGAACAACAGGCAAGAATTCACTTTCTGAAACTTTCCAGAGCCATTGGAAACAATACTGTGGGCTGTTTCAAAGGGAGGGGTCTTTAGGTTTTTTTTAGGTTTAACTGTGTATGTATATACTGTTAGGAAAATAGAAATGGAATGTAGAACAGCAAGTGACCCCCCCCCCCTTTTCTGCACCCTTAAGGAAAGTGTCTGATGGATGGAGATGCTCTCTTCAACAGAAACAACAGTGTAGGACAAGGTTGTTGAACCTTGGCAACTTTAAGACTTTGGACTTAAACTTTCAGAATTTCCCAGCCAGCCATGCTTGCTGGGGAATTCTGAGTGTTGAAGCTCACAAGATTTAAAGTTGCCAAGGTTCGACATCCCAGGTATAGGGGGATTCTTGGCTACTTATTTTTTCTATGTAATTTTAATGCAAAATTCACTTCATGAATTTTAACATTTTCACTGTCTGCAAAATAAAGACAATTTTCCCTCGTTAGCCTTTTCCTGTCAAGCTTTATATATATTTTCTTCTAGTCACTGAATAGATTCAGTAACTCTTCTTTAAAATATTTTTCAGAGTTTTTACTTTTTATTATTATTGTTCAGAAATTTGTACATACAACCTATTCCTCTTTCTGTGTTCCAATTATTACATTTTTATATCTGGCATTTTCTTGCACTGTCTTTAAATGTCCTCTTTGTTTTTATAGCTCCTGTTGCCCATATTTTTAAAAGCTAGCTTTTTTTTCTTGCTTATCTACCCAAAAGACTCCTGGGGAGAGTAAAACAAGTCCCTAAGACAGTAAGAATCCATTCATAGAAACCTTTCCAATTTCTTGCTCTAAATAATTTATAATTGATTATTCTTTAATGAGAGAGAGCCACACACACTCATGTCAGTTTCATTATTTAGAAGTCGTAGTGTCTGAAATGTTAAGGTTGTGTCAGAAATATAATGGAAGATAAAATACTTAATATTTCTCCAGAAATTCATCACCAGTCCTAACATTTTAGTTTTTTTAAAAATTTGGCTGATCAGAGTTTGTGAAAGTTAAACAATTATTTTTTTTTAAAAAAAAATAGTCTAACATTATTTATTTAAGTCTTTATATGAATGGTTTATTACAAAATTGCCCAAACAAATTGTTTTTAAAATGTAACTCAATAAAATGCAACTAAAATTAAATTGCACAGATATGTGGAACAGTTGTAAGGCTATCAGGAACAACAAGGAGATATCTTGCGAAATGAGATACATATTAATATGATATAGAAATGCATGCCCCTTTAAACTGGTTCTATGTGTATGCATGTTTTATTTAGAAATCAATTCCCAAGAATGGGACAAAGGCAACAATGCTTTGATAAAGGCAGAATACTAGAAATAAGAAAGATTAGCTGTAGATTATTTTTTGTCCTTGTTTTTCATGTTCCTGGCTTGCAGTGGTAAAAATGAAATGTTTTGGGTATAACAGCCTGGAATGGAGTGAACATCATGTCTCCTCTGGAGTTACTACATGAGTTGGTGGAACTAGGCCTATCATAAAACTCTCTTAAGATGAGCCCCTTTAAATTGTCAGAGGGAAGTGCGAGGTTGTGTCAATAAGTCCCTTGTGTTTCTTGCTTGCCAAAAGGGATATCTATCAGTGACTGATCCTGGTGATTTTTTTGCTATGACTAGTCTACAAGTGAGCTCATATCCTTCCATGATTAATTTCCTACCATTTTTGGCACTCAATTGCTTGCCAGAAGACTAGGCTATTGTCTATTCTTCCTCCCTCCCTTTGGTGGGTGCTCCATCACTGGAGGTTTTTAAGACAAGATTGGAAGCCATTTGTCTGAAATGCTTTAGGAAATCAGTCCTGCCCCAATTTGGTCTCTTAAGCAAGAATGACCCTCAACTCCATTCGCTGCGAAAGATTTACGTTACTAAAGGCCAAGTGGATTACAGTATAGCAAAACCAGAACTGAAGTTTGCAGCTTTCTCAGAAAGTTTTTAAATTAATTCAGAAAAGAATAGGCATCCTTCTTCTAAATCCAGTCAGCAGCATAGGTGTATGACCTAAATAGTTGGTTCTTTTGTGTTAGACAATGTCTCCATCATCTGCCAGTTAGGCTGTCTTTTCCAGATCAGAACTGAAGTTCTGATTCTGAAATTCTGAATTACAAAACCAAGTTTTATAAACAAAGGTGCAAAACAACAAAAGGCATATGAGCTACTCAGTAAGTCCCAGCAATCACCATTTTCTAATGAGCAGATTAGAAAGGTACAAGTAGAAAAAAATCTTGCAGAGAAGCATTTTCTACATTATGAAGCCAAAGTGGGAGAATGTCCAGCAAATCACTGTGTATTCCTGGCAAGTGATGCTTCATTAGCACTTCTGAATTGTTTTAACTCCCACTTGATATCCTGGATATAAATGTTTAGGATCATGTAGGGACTAGGGGAAACAATTAGTCAAGGCACAAATTACTGCTAGGGTGCCTGCAACCATTCACATTCAAAGAAGAGAAGCAGCTATCTGCCATTTGTGACTTGGAAGGTCTCAGCGTGGTGTCCAATAAAGATAAACAAAGTCTAATTTTATGACTTTTCATCTACCTCCTCCAATTAGATCTGTTTAATCCAATTTCACAGAAGTTCATGTTCTCTCACATTTTAAATGATTACCATTAGAGACTTGGGACAGTAAAAAGCAAGAAAATACCCATTATAAACTACAGCTCATTGTAATTAAATGCAGAACATAAATGGATGCATTTTACAATATATTTATGATATCTGACCTGAATTATCAAAGGATGTCCTGATCCACTTGAATAGAATAGAATAGAATAGAATATCTTTATTGTTATTGTGTAACTCACAATGAAATTAAGTGCTGTCTACAGTGCACACTACTCACAAGTAAAAACACATTTATATGTGTATTTATTGTGAAGCAGGGAAGAAAGGCAAAAGTAATTGACAGTTAAACTAAGAAATGTGTTGCCATCACTTTGGCAATGGAGGGAAAAAGTTTAAATTACTGCATTCAATCCTCAGGTTAATTAGAACTAAACTCCATTGTCATTTACAACTGCATAGATGTAGCAGCATATTATGGCCTTACAATCTGAGTCAAAACAGAATTCCCTGGAGATGTTCCCTCTGATTCAGAGAAACTGATGTGTTGCAACCCGGTGCCTTCCAGATGTAATGGATTAAGCCTCTCATCTTCTCAAGACAGCAAGGGTAATGACCAAACTATTTGGGGGAGACTGGAGACACCAAGTGGCTCAAGTTACTGGGCATAATGAAAATGGTATATATACCCAACTATTTCCACTGCTGCAGGTCTAGCTTCTATTTTATTATAATGAGGTGCCAGCTGCTGCATAAGTCACAACTCATAAAACTGAACTGGCTTATTTATTTTATTAAGTTACAATGAGTAGATGATCTGAGCCAACAAGAGAATCCTGGATAACACATACCAAATACATTCAAATTAGAAACAGGCGTCTAAAGTTTAACAGCATTTTCTCCCCTCTGAAACCTCAACACATGAAAATGATAGAAAAACCACAAGCCTTTCAGGGCAACAAAAGAGCACCAGTATGGAAGACAAAATGTCTTTAACTATGGTGGACTGGTGAAATATTGGCGTTGTGCATTAAACTAACATGAAGTTTGGTAACAAGGATTTCAGCCGATACGCTCCCACAGAGAGGGCCGATACGCTCCCACAGAGAGGGCCTCCTCAGGGTGCCGTCAACCAGACAGTGCTGGCTGGCGACCCCCAGGGGGAGAGCCTTCTCTGTCGGAGCACCCACCCTCTGGAACGAGCTGCCCCCAGAGATCCGGGTGATTCCGGATCTCCCCTCCTTCCGCT
>NW_015386171.1:342605-368710 GCF_001527695.2 Protobothrops mucrosquamatus | reverse complement strand
CTGGCCTAGGGGTATTTTAAATTGGTTTTAACTAAATTTTAGTAGAAGCGGCCTATTTAAATATTTATTTTTAATTATTCTCTTAAATTTTGTATTTTGTATTTGTATCAAACTGTTTTTAAACTGGCTGTAAGCCGCCCTGAGTCCTCCGGGAGAAGGGCGGGGTATAAATATAATAAATCAATCAATCAATCAATCAGCATCTGTAAGTGATAAAAGTTTAAGGAAGTTATTGGGAAAGGTTTGGGGCTTAGAAACAACCAACATATGACAATGTAGGCTAAGTGCTGAATAGATTCCTTGTTCTTCAAAAGGTGGTTTTCCCAAAGGCAACTGAACTTTCTTGGTTTTTTTTCTTTCATTGAAAACATTTCACTTTTCATCCAAGAAGCTTCTTCAGTTCTTTTTGGATGGGAACTAAAATGTTTTCAAAGAAAAAAAAACCAAAGATGGAAAAAGCACCTTTGGGCCAATCATGATCTGGATGATTGAGAATCTCCATAGGCATTCTTTGTTTTTGTGGTGATCTGTTTCTTTACATATAGCATGGCAGATAGAAGAAGATACAGCCAGATTATGGAAGTTATTATTTTATGATATTAATACATTTAAACTCAATCATAAAAGACTTAAGAGAGGATTTAGGATGCTAAAGTAATAACTAGGTTTTGCATATCCACAAGGCAAGCAGATCTTGGGTGAGAGTGACCATGTCATATTGGAATTTAATATAATGCAAACACAATAGAACATAATCTTAAACTTTAAAAAAGCTGATTTTAACAAACTCAGAGAGAGCCTAAATAAAATTCCATGGATAAAAATCCTAAAGGGGAAAATAAGAAGCATGGGAGACTCTGAAAAATATGATCATAAAAGCCAAGTCCAGCACAATACCACTGAAAAAGAAAAACAAGAAATCCAAGAAGAAACTAGCATGGTTGCATAAAGATCTCTCTGACAAACTGAAAGACAAAAAGGATAAGTACAAAAAATGAAAAGAAGGACACATAACTAAGACAGAGTAGATAGCCTGAATCTGCAAAGATGGTCAAGAAAGCTAAGGCTCAGAATGAACAAAGAGTTGCAACCAAAGTCAAAGATAACAAAAAAGGTTCTTTCAACATATAAATAACAAGAAAAAAGTCAAGGAAACAGTCGGTCCACTAAAGAGAGAAGATGGCAAGGAAGTAACAGACAACAGAGGGAAAATAGAACTGTTTAACTCATTCTTTGCATCAGTCTTCAAGCAAAAAGAAACTATAGCCCAACCTACCAAAAACCTAACTGTAAAAGACAGACTAGAAATAAAAATTAAAATAAGCAATAAAATGATTAGAGAACACCTATCTGATCTTGATGACTATAAATCACATGGACATGATAGATTACAATCCAGAGTTCTGAAGGAGCTGGCAGATGTTATCTCAGAACCATTGTATCGTATCTTTTAAAAATCCTGGAACACCGGAGAATTACCTGGAGAATGGGAAAGATGGTTCCCATCTTAAAAAAAAAAAAAAAAAAAAAAAAAAAAAAAAAAAAACAAAAAAAAAAAAACCCAGACACAGGAAACCCAAGACCAATCAGTCTAACATCAATACCTGGGAAGATACTGGAAAAGATAATCAAAAAACAGATCTTCGAACATCTAGAAACAAATAAAGTTACAACTAAAAGCCAGCATGGCTTTGTTAAAAACAGATCATGCCAAACCAATCTTATTTCATTCTTTGACAAAGTGACTAAATTAGTAGACCAGCGAAATGCTGTGGACATAGTATACTTAGACTTTAGCAAAGCATTCAACAAAGTAGGCCACAACTTACATCTTGGTAAGTTAGAAAAAATGTGGGATAGACAGCATCACCACCAAATGGATTTGTAACTGGCTGACAAACTGTACTCAGTGAGTAGTCTTTAATGATACTACATCTACATGGAAGGAGGTAAGTAGTGGGGTACCACACTTATACCTTATATCAAAGGTATAAGTACAGATTAGGTGAGACATGGCTTATACTGTACTTATACCTTTGATTTTTCCTGTCTAAATGTAAAACTTTGCTTTTCTCCACATTAAATTTCATTTTGTTGGATAGGGCCCATTGTTCAAGATTGTCAAGATCTTTTTGGATCCTTAACTTGTCTTCTGGAGCATTGGCTATTCCTGCCAGTTTAGTGTCATCTGCAAATTTGATGAGTTCCCCTTCTGTTCTCTCATCTAAGTCATTTATGAAAATATTGAACAGTACTGGGCCTAACATGGAGCCTTTTGGTACCCCACTGCTTCCTTCTCTCCATGTGGATGTAGTGTCATTGAGGACTACTCGTTGAGTACGGTTTGTTAGCCAGCTACAGATTCATCTGGTGGTGATGTTGTCTATTCCACCTTTTTCTAGCTTACCAAGGAGTAGGTTGTGTTCTACTTTATCAAATGCCTTACTGAAATCTAAGTATACTATGTCCACAGCAATTTGCTGGTCTACTAATTTAGTCACTTTATCAAAGAATGAAATAAGATTGGTTTGGCATGATCTGTTTTTAACAAACCCATGCTGGCTATTAGTTATAACTTTGTTTGCTTGTAGTTGTTTGCAGCTCTGTTTTTTGATTATCTTTTCTAGGATCTTCACAGCTATTCATGTTAGATTGATTTAATGTGGAGAAAAGCAAGGTTTTACACTTAGACAGGAAAAATCAAGTACAAGTACCGATTAGGTGAAACCTGGCTCAAAAATAGTAACTATGAGAGGGACCTTGGAGTCCTAGTGGATGATCACTTAAATATGAGCCAGCAGTGAGCAGCAGCAGCTAAAAAGCTAATATAATCCTTGGTTGTATAAACAGAGGTATAGAATAAAAATCATGTGAAATATTAGTACCGCTTTATAAAGCCTTAGTAAGGTCACACCTGGAATACTGCATCCAGTTTTGGTCACCACATTACAAAAAAGATGTTGAGACTTTGGAAAAAGTGCAAAGAAGAACAACTAAGACAATCAAAGGCCTGGAGACTAAAACATATGAAGAACAGTTACAGGATTTGGGTTTGGCTAGTCTGGAGAAAAGAAGGACTAGGGGTGGCATGATAGCAATATTCCAGTATTTGAGAGGTTGCCACAAAGAGGAGGGTGTCAACTTATTTTCCAAAGCACCAGAGGCCAGGACAAGAAACAATGGATGGAAAATAATCAAGGAGAGAAATAACCTAGAATTAAGAAGAAACTTACTAACAGCATGGACAATTAACCAGTGGAACAATTTGCCATCAGAAGTTGTGGGTGCTTCATCATTGGAGGTTTTTAAGCAAGACTGGATAGCCACCTGTCTTAAATGGTATAGGTTCTCCTGCTTGAGGGAGGGTTGGACTAGAAGACCTCCAAGGTCTTTTTCATCTCTATTCTGATTGCTTGATCTCTAATATTTCATCTGATCTATTTGCTTCATTAACACATTCTGTCTTGGGTGTTCCCCTATTAATCTGCTGTCCATACAAATACTCGTTGGCATAATTGCACTCAATATGGGTAATTTATTGTTTTCATTTAAATGTCATGGGGCCACAGTAAACATGTATGGTTGATGCTTTTTCACATTGCCCCTTGAGAAGACCAGGCGAAGAATTCATTGGTTGGGCCAACAGGTTGCTGGAACCCTGACTAACTAGAGCAACAATGAGTCTACATAGGAGAGCTTAACAAAAAGATGTGATCACACCTCCTAATGTGACTCCATGGCTCTGTTACTTACAGCTAAATTACATTATTATGACTTTATTGTTGAATCCCAATTCTCCTAATTATAGCCTAGAGATCTATTATTTGATTTTGTAATACCAAGTGCTTCTTTTCTAAATCATGTAATCTCTTGTAGCTTATTAATGTCAGGTTTGCATACACACAGGGACTTGGTTGTTTGCCAGGCAGAATCAAATTTTCAAATTTTCACTGTGTTAGTTGTAGAGATTTGCTTGTTACAATCTAATTATATTGGCACTGAAAGCAAAATTATATTATAAAGCACTTTAACTCTTTCACTGGAACACATTTGCATATGTTAAGTATCCTCTTTGCCATTGGTTTATTAGCCTTTTCATTTGAAACTCTACTTAAAAGATAATTATTTGTATAATGTTAACTCTTTCTATGCATTGGAATATGATTTTCATCATTAAAATGTTCTCCTTGAATAGCACCTGAAAGATTAAGAATGTGTTTGAGATATGGATGCTGACAGACTAAAATTCAGACTGTAAACTAGGATGTGCACTAGTTACTTCACTGTGCTTGTAAGATTATAACCACATACTTGATGCAAAAGTCTCGCCAGTCTTGTGCGCATGCACAAGGCGCGAAATAGCCAGATTCCTATTGGTTGTTGCTGTCCGGGTTCAGGACGCTATAGAAGGCCTGCATGCCTTTTGCTGCTTGCTTGGTTGTAAGGAGAAGATCAATAAAGAAGTTGCTTGTTCACCATGTGTCTTCGTCTAATGCCTGAGAACCGAATACATAAAAGCCCTCACTACAGTTCTTCAGTCTAGAGCAATTTAAAAAGGTAAAGAGTCCCTCAAGTCAAGCAAAACTCCTGATAACCACATGGTCACAAATATGTAGTTTTCTTGGCACACTATGAAGGCTGTATGTTGCTGCCTGGGAGAATTTTCAATTGAGCCATAACTCTGGGATTGCCTGTTGATCTGTCATCCATGTATTATGAAGTCCAATTGCATTTAGACTGACTG
Source organism: Protobothrops mucrosquamatus (assembly GCF_001527695.2). Taxonomy (NCBI): domain Eukaryota; kingdom Metazoa; phylum Chordata; class Lepidosauria; order Squamata; family Viperidae; genus Protobothrops; species Protobothrops mucrosquamatus. The sequence continues at coordinate 363,966 of NW_015386171.1, read as the reverse complement.
AATGCTGGCACTTGGCTGATACAATATGAATAATAGAGTAACAGAACAACAGAGTTGGAAGGTACCTTGGAGGTTTTCCTGCTCAAACAGGAAACCCTAAACCATTTCAGACAAATGGTTGCCCAATCTGCCCCAAAGGTGCTTTTTCAACTATGACCTGGATGATTGAGAATCTCCATAGACAGTTGTCCAATCCCTTCTTAAAAACCTCCAGTGAGAAGTGAATGCGATCAGTTGTTATTATCAAATAAAAGTTAAACTGCTTCCCCAGAGATGACAGGGTACAGTTTTATATCACCTAGTAGAGTTAATAACTCTAAGCAATTTTTCCAGACATTCTGATCAATTTTATTTTCATTTTTTACTTTCTAATAATAATAATAATAATAACAACAATAACAACAACAACAACAACAACAACAACAACAACAACAACAATAATAATAATAATAATAATAATAATAATAATAATAATAATAATAATAATAATAATAATAATAATAAAGTTGGAAGGGACAATGGAGGTCATCTAGTCCAACCCCCTGCTCTGGCAGGAAACCCTATACCATTTTGGACAAATGGCTGTCCAGTCTCTTCTTTAAAACTTCCAGTGTTGCAGCATTCACCGCATCTGGAGGTAGGTTGTTTCACTGGTTAATTGTCCTAACTGTCAGGAAGTTTCTCCTTAGTTCTAGGTTGCTTCTCTCCTTGCTTAGTTTCCATCCATTGCGCTTTGGAGAATAGCTTGACTCCCTCTTCTTTGTGGCAGCCCCTGAGATATTGGAACACTGCTATCATGTTCCCCCTCGTCCTTCTCTTCATTAAACTAGACATACCCAATTCCAGCAACTGTTCCTTATATCTTTTAGCCTCCAGTCCCCTAATCATCTTTGTTGCTCTTCTCTGTACTCTTTCTAGAGTCTCAACATCTTTTTTACATCGTGGTGACTAAAACTGGATGCAGTATTCCAAGTGTGGCCTTACCAAGGCCTTGTAAAGTGGTATTAATACTTCATGTGATCTTGATTCTATCCCTCTGTTAATGCAGCCTAGCACTGTGTTGGCTTTTTTGGTAGCTGCAGCACACTGCTGGCTCATATTAATGACCTTGTTGTTCTAAGCGTGTTAAATTTTGGTACCTCATGTTGTGTTTTACAATATTTATTTTTAACATGGATTTGTATATTTTTATATCTATTGTTTTTATATTGGTTGCTGTTGTGCACACACACACACACACACTCCTGAGTAGATTTTGGTGAGACGGGGGGGGGGGCTATGTAAATTTGATAAATAAATAAAATATGCAAATATGCAGCCTAATTGACTAACATGGGCAGATAGTTTTAGAATTTGTTCTTTTTATATGAAACCAGTTTTATAAGATTGTATTTTATGATGTGCTGATCTTTGACAACAATAAAAGCTTGTTCTTCAAGTGCAGCCTAGCCAATAACTTGACTGTATGGGCTGAAGCTCATGAGGTGGAAATCTCTGATTCTCCCAGCAGAGAAGCCCATTTTATTAACATGGGACTATTTTCAGATCCTTCAAGGCTGGAAAATAAGCAGCTACATGGCCACTGATGTGAAAAGACAAGAAAGACTCCCAGTATTTAAACCTGAGGACTAAATGAGTAAATGACAGGACTCTAGGATGCAGTTAGAAAGAACTTCATACCCATAGCTACCAGGAGGCTACTTAACTTTCTTGTTTTTATTGGAGAATGCAGAATAGAGATGGAATTTGATTGCTGTACCTGGCATGAAGCTTTGATGTTTACTACACAGCAGCTTTCATGCCTTGAGAGTTTCTAAATATGTTAAACTTATAATTCAATCATATGGAGCTTTACATTGCTCCATATAGAAAATGATCAAAATCTAATTACAAAGATCATCATTTTTCTTCTTATATTTAATCCATATTTTCATTATCATCCAGGAATGTATTGGGAAGTTCTTATAGTCTCTAGTGTCTCTTTTCCTGGATAAAGAACACTACCTAAAGATATCGCTATCAATTTCTGTGCTAATAAGTATTAAATTTGGCCTCCCAAATTAAACTATAATATATTACAGGTAGTCTTTGTCCTACGATCATAACGGAGTCCAATATGTCAGTTGTTAAGTGTATTCTGCCCCATTTTACAATCTTTTTCTTGTCACAGTTGTTAAGCGAATCACTGCACTGCAGACATGTCAGTGTCAAGTAAATTTGGCTTCCCCCATTAACTTTGCTTGTCGGAAGCTGACTGGGAAGGTTACAATAGTGATCACATGAGCCTGGGATAGTGCAACTGTCATAAATACATGCCAGTTGCCAAGCACCTGAATTTTGATCACATGACAGTTGAGATGCTGCAACAGTTGTTAGTGTGAAAAACAGTCATAAATCACTTTTTTCAACTTTGAACTAAACAAATGTTTATAAGGAGATGATTACCTGTATGATTATTCTCCAAAACTATTAGACTAGCATACATTGTTCTTTTCCATTCTGCGTTCTCATAACAGTGCTGTGACATACAATGTTGTGTTTGTGTGACTGATCCAAGGTCAGCCAATAAGCTTATGACCTGGGGCACTTGAACTTTTCTTTTGCACTCACAAAAATTAGCTTGTCAACTTTGAAAATGAGCATGGTTGTGGCCATTTTCCCTATTCATTTTCGGTTGACACAATGAAGGAGGGAGGGGGGATTGCCAGGTGCTTTGCTAGTCAAAATATCTTTTGTCCCATGGGAGCCAATGTCATCGGTTGCTCCCGAGACTGCTGGCTGGACATTTCATTCAAAGCCCACCAAGAAGATGTATTGGGGAATGTAGTTGCTTGCATAGCTTTAGAGGACAGATTTCTTAACTTTGTATTGGGGAATTGTTACGTATGTCTTCAGACTTGGTTTCGCTTTTGACGTGCCGATTCTTTGTAACTAATAAACATATTCTTTGAGGAATTTCCAAGCCTCAGAGTTCTGCTTTATTTGTCTCTGTCTGTCGGAACCATGACATTGTTCATTGGTGCTCAAAGTATACATTGCAGAGTTATCGGCTTTATTTTTTTTCTGCAATATCCATTTTTTAACACAGTCGACGAAGTCTCAGAGGAGTTCTAGATCTATTTAAGCAAAAAACTCTTAGCATATTCAGAACCTTTAGCTCTGGCATTTTTAAAGCTGGATTTACTAGCTGATTTTAAGGTATTTCATTTTTCCTATTATTACTCTGCAGGACTTAAAAACTGTGCTGTTTCAGCTGAATTTAAAGTTATTCGTGTTACAGTTATATATTCTTTTTTCCCTGGGAAAATATTGAATATAAAATCAATGGCTAATAAAAGGAAATCCGAACCCAAAGGAGTTTCCTACAGAAAACCAATTTTCAGTGGCAATGTGACCCATTAATGAGATGTGCTCAGTGCCACCATTGTGCTGAGTACCTCTTAATGAAATACAGCAGGTTAATGGTTGTGGTACAGTGGACTTAAATATGAAACACAGCAGGTGCACACCTTAATGAGGTGTTAATAGTGCGACAGGTGCATGTAAATAAGGAACACTGAGGGTAGTAATAGGTTCCTCTGAACCTAGAAGCACAGTATAAATAATTATTCAGTCACGCTCCAACTATTTGCCTGGTGATATTTGTTCCTCACAAAATGAATTGGAAAACAATTTTAAATTAATTGCCCTTGTAACATTCCTTTTAGAAAGTATTTCAGGACATTTCTAAATTGCCTTATCCATCAAGAATGCAAAACCCAGTTCTGTTTAATCCATTCAAACTGAATACCCTTCCACCCTCAAAGCTACAGCATCTTCCATTCATGCCATCTTCTGAATGTATGGAGTTCAACTTCCAGCAATTGCCATGGTTGCTAAAAATCCCAGCAATTTGAACTCTGCAAATCTGGACAGTACCAATAGCGCTGAATTAACCCAATCATAAACATGAATACTCTCCATTTGTATGAAAAGACCTGGGTCTGAGAAATGACTGGAATGCTAAGTTCACTGTCTAATGAACGGATGCAAAAGATTGGTTTGATGAACAAATGCAAATTTTTCCTTTATCCGAAGAGGTTGGCCTGCTTGCTATTTCATAAGAACATCATTAAGAGGAAACAGAATCAGTCTCCATCTTAGGACATTTCAGAGGATAAATTAGATCTGTATCAACAACAATTTATTTGCTAAATTTCTTGTAACCTGATCCCTTGTTAATACAGATTTTGTGAGATTTTGCTTTTAGTTTGAAGCAACTGTGAAAAGAATAACAGAATAACAGAGTTGGAAGGGACCTTGGAGGTCTTCTAGTCCAACCCCCTGCTCAGGTAGGAAACCCTTATTTCATTTCAGAAAATGGTTGTCCAATCTCTTCTTAAACACTTCCAGTGTTGGAGCACTCACAACTTCTGGAGGCAAGTCATTCCACTGATTAATTGTTGTAACTGTCAGGAAATTTCTCTTTAGTTCCAGGTTGCTTCTCTCCTTGATTAGTTTCCAGCAAAGCACTAGCAATGAGGCACCATAACAATCATCCTTGGGAAAGTAAAAAGGGAATGTGCCAGAACAACTCTAACTTCTAAACTCAGCAATCCCATTTCCAAATGGTTGAAGTCTACCAAAACCAATGGGGTCAAAATGCTGTCTACACCTGACTGAGATAATATAGTCAGTAAGAAAACTTGTACATTAAAATCTGGCTCAGTTTGCAAGCATATAGGTCTAAATAGTTTGAAAGAAAGGCATGATTACAACCTTACACTACAAAACATTTTGATATTTAAAACATATCCCTAATTAGAACTCTACTATGTATAAAAAGAGGGATTTTTCTTTTAACTTTCAAATACTTTCTGAATGGATGAAAAAAATGTTTACTCAGTCTTGTCTTAAAATGAAAGCTTATCCTGCGAGCAAAGCTGACAGGCACTTTGGATAACTTATCATGACATATCATGCTGTAAAAGTGACACAGAGCTTCATTAACATGACATAGTGCTTCCATAACAACTCCTGATTGTAAAGCATCTTTCTCATTCCCCAAAGAAGAATATTTACTCCAAATGCAGATTGTTGAGATCAGTAGCTAATTTGGTATTTGCCCATGTTTAAGACACTTCTGAACACTTACACGCTATATACAATCATAACATTATGATCAGACTATAAGGCAAGCTAGAACTGACAGCACAATAAAATATAAAAGAAGATGTTAGCATTCCATTAAGAATGCTGGTCAGGAAAGAAAACAATGTGAGGCAAGATGTCTTCTTGACAACAGTAAAGCAACATATTTGTTTGTTGATTTGTGTTCCTCTTTGCAACAGATGAATCAAGTTAATACCAAGGTGAAATTTAGTTTTTTTAGTAATCTAGTACTGTTCTTACTCTGCCCACTGCCAGGAGTTTGATCCTGACTGGTTCAAGGTTGACTCGGCATTTTATCCTTCCAAGATTGGTAAAATGAGGACAGATTGTTGGGGGCAATATGCTGACTCTGTAAACTGCTCAGAGAGTGCTGTATGGAGTGGTATATAAGTCTAAGTGCTGTTGCTATTGCTAATTCATATTGTTAATATTCAAGAAGTCAAAAACAGATATACACAAATACAGTAACTGGCAATATAGTCTGAACCTATCCACTATTCTCCTTTCAACTTTTGTAATATTTGGGTTTGGTAAAGGTAAAAGTATAAAGAGTAAACAAAATAGCACCAAGGCTTAATCTCTCATAAATACTCACTACAGTATAAGTGAAAGTAATTTGCCATGTGATACTGCAAACAAATGAGAAAAAAACCCATTTCAAACAACCAGGTTTGAGTAACAGTCAATAATGTTTAGGAATTGTAACCAATAGTTAAAGAGTTTTGAATGCTGCCCTCAAGATCAAAAGGACCAAATTTGATGTAAGGCATTGGGATTTTGGCATCAAAATCCCATTCAAAATTTGAGAAAATTCCATTTCATTTGAAAGATGTGCTTCAAAATTCTGACTGATATGAACTGAGAATGCCATTAGAATTCAAATGGAGGAAAAAATGAGAGAAGGGTTATTTATCAGATTAAGAAAAGAGAAGTTAGACATAGAGAACAAAGAGCCACTGAGCATGGCTTTTTCATGGGATGAGAGTCCAGCTAGTCATAACAATAATAAATCAGCCATGGGAACCCAAGGTCATTGGGCCCAGAGTTGATAGAGTTTTGGCGGGCTGGAGAGCTGGGGAGAAAGCCCGTGCTTCAAGCTAATTGGAGAATGTAATTTATGATAGTTAATTGGATGAGGGAATTGTGCTTTGCTAGTTTGTATCCAGGGGAGGGGAATTTAGTTTTTGGTTTCAATTATGTAGTGCCGATACTTTGTTTCTCAAATAAAAGATTCTTTAAGGTAAACAATGCCTTGAAGTTCTTTTGAAGAGTTTCATCTGTCGGAATCATGACAACTAGTCATTCTTTCCTGACTTGTCATCTGTACTCAGCGAAGACTGGTGTCCTTTTTAATCAACAGACTTTTATGATTACTGCTTTTGGATAGTAGCTATGCTCTTTTTTTAAAAAAAAACCCACTAACTGCAATTTGTGCTGCAATAAAAAAACAGACATACATTAAAAGATACTCCCATGTTCACTATTCCATCCATTAGTGCACTGTGTGGACTGGATCAAGAGCTTATCATGTGTGACTTTCTGTATTTGTCCTATACTATTTATATGTTGTATATTTCATCATGAATCTGATCATGGTGTACGGAAAGTTCCACCAAAAACTATATTTCTTTTCTCCAGATGGCTTTATAAATCCCCTGCTCTTTGCAGAACATGAAGAACTGAACACAATTTCACAATATTTTTGCTTGGACTTCTATTTCAACACAGCAGTACAGTAACATTTTGAAAATAAAATGTCTTTTGACTAAACAAAGAATAAGTATCTAAATAATTTCTGACAATTAAATACCTTTTTATGTAAGCAAGAATACACATCACTGACATTCATGGAAATTGTCTTTTGCTGTTATAGCTCCCAGAAATGGATTAAAGAACTGGTGTGAACCAGAAGATATTACATTATGATCACTTTTTATTTCTGCTTATTTATTTTATCTTTTCCCACAAGATATAAACTGGTATGCTTAGTTATAAAAACATGCTTAATTGCATATTGCATATATCCTCATTTGAAAAGAAAAAATGTTTTTTAAGTAAAGTTTAAAATGTTTAAGAAAACATCTGGACATTTTTGTCAAAGGATATGAAAAGAATGTAGGACTCAGATTTTCTAAAAAGTCAGCATGTTAAAATATATTTAATACTAGGGGGAAAAACGTGTTCAGAGTGATCTTTTCATTTTTAATGTTCTGCTGCTAAATAGGACTTTGATAGTGGCATCCGTAAATGTTAACACCTAAAGCTGAAATAAATCTGAAAATAAATTTACTTCTTTTTTTTAGATTTAACTTTTAGATTAACTGTTGTATTATTTTTAGAAGAAAAACAAACTTCTGAATTTGACAGTTTTATATTAACTGAGATTCTGCAATCGTAACAGAAATGGGTGAACTCACATACTTTCTGATGTTGCTGAACCACAATTGTGATTGTTGCTGAAAATAGCTGGGTCCTGAAAAGAGGGAAGAAGGAGGGAGGGAACACACATCTTTTCTGTATGCTTTTTGGCCTCAAAAAGAGGATTTCCCAGGGGCAGGTAATCTTCTCCACCTCCCATGGTTAATATTTCATACTATAGGGGTGTCATATAGGACCACTACCAGATTAGGTGGGTATTGGAAAGATACCCCAGGAAATCCAAGAACTATAGATTAAAGTAGGATGTTAAAAAAAGATTACAAAGTGATCATTTTATTGTATCTCTGAGGAAAAAAAACCCATCAACATATGTATTAAATCTCCAGGAGTTGATCTTCACTTGAAGAAGAGTTTACTGAGGAATAAGAGGTCATTAAAATGACAATAACATCTTCTAAGTATTATGTACTTTGCTGCCACATTTCCTTTCCTTTTTCCTGAAGTGCTTTGTGCTGCTCAAATCTATTCAGGAAGATTGATGGATTTTCTGCAACAGATACGAGGGCAGGAATATGGCAAGTCATAAGAGGATGAGGATAAAAAAAAAAACATATTGTGAATCTTTGTGCAAGCCTATACAGCAGTGGTTCTCAACCTTTTTAATGCCGCGACCCCCAACCGGTCGTAAGTCGAGGACTAAACCGGTTGTAAGTCGAGGACTAAACCGGTCGTAAGTCGAGGACTACCCAACCGGTCGTAAGTCGAAGACTTTCCCTGCCTGGGAGCGCCGCGCATGCGTGGTTCCACCCCCTGCGCTGGCCGAGGCGTAGCTGGCAAGCGGCAGAGATGGAGCAGGCCGACCACCAGCTGGCCCAGCTCAAGGGAGGTAAGGCACCTGCCGGAAAAGGGGAAAAAATGGCGGACAGCCTTGCTTGGCGACCCCTGTGAAATGGTCGATCGATCCCAAATGGGGTCGCGACCCATAGATTGAGAACCGCTGCTATACAGTATAATATCTCAGTCACACAGAGTCAGAAGCAAAGAACTTTAGAGTGGCATTATCTGTTACAGCATCAATTGCACAGGTATCAAACTGTTCTCCCACCCAGATGTGAAAAGCTTTTAGCCAGCAATGCTGCAGTAGTAAGAGACAAATATGCATAACTGGATTTTTTATCCCACATATGATTTACATCTTGTAATCCAAAGATTCCCAATCCCCAGCCCCTGGACCAGTCCTGGTTTGTGGCCCCATTGGGAACCGGTCCGCACAAGTGGTGGGGGAGCACGCGAAGCTCCATTTGTGTAAGTGACAAACATGCATATAAAATCATTCCCTCCCCCCACCGCTGCTGCTTCTGGGTTGTGGCACCAGAAAAGTTGGGGACTGCTACTGTAGTCTATTGCTGGATTTATTCATTAAGACTATTTTAGCACCAGCAATAAGTTTAACTTTTCAAGAGCCATATCCTTGAATAATTCCTGCCCACAAAGTTTTTGGTTTAAGACCAGTCAGTGAGAAACCTAATATACAGGAGAGAATGAAAGCTGAAATATAATCTTATATCTATCTATCTATCTATCTATCTATCTATCTATCTATCTATCTATCTATCTATCTATCTATCTATCTATCTATCTATCTATCTATCTATCTGCCTTCTATCTACCTATCTATCTATCCATCCATCATCTATCTATCTATCTGCCTTCTATCTACCTATCTATCTATCCATCCATCATCTATCTATCTATCTATCTATCTATCTATCTATCTATCTATCTATCTATCTATCTATCTATCTATCTATCTATCTATCTATCTTCTATCTATTTGCTATCTATCTATCTATCTATCTATCTATCTATCTATCTATCTATCTATCTATCTATCTATCTATCATCCATCCATCCATCCATCCATCCATCCATCCATCATCTGTCTGTCTGTCTGTCTGTCTGTCTGTCTGTCTGTCTGTCTGTCTGTCTATCCGTCCATCCATCCATCCATCCATCTATCCATCTATCCATCTATCTTCTATCTAATATTTTGTATTTCTAAACTGCCCCTCTCCCTCAAAAGAGGGGCTCTGGATGGTATGCAACAAAATATAACTGATAAACAAAATATATATAATTAACATTAAAAATAAAAATTAAATTGGGGTTAAAAAATTAAAATTACAGAATAATGACAATTAAAATAAAAAGGGGCGGAATCCTATGATGACCATTTAAGTAACAAAATTTCATAGTCACAATTATAGGATAAGCAAGACCAGACTTGGCAGCATTATCGATTGATTATGTTTACCTAAGTTTAATACTAATTGAATTTGAGGTTGGTGTGTGCATAGAATGTGGTAAAAAAAAAATCAAGTTAACAATTACTGTAGTGAGACTGAAGTTCCATCTGTTTTGTTATATGCACAACACATAAAATATATGAATTGAACAAAGTTGCAGAAGCTTATTTTACCTTTTTGATCACGTGTACCTCCCTGCTTGAGATAATGGGTGTTACTGAAAATGAACAAACTCTACAAGCAAAACATTGTGCTGCACAAACAATAGCATAGTATCCAATAACATTTCACTTTAGTCTTCTTATACCCAATTAGTACTGTAGAATTATCAGACCACATTTTAAAAAAAAACTTTAGTATGTTCAGAGAAAGGAAACTAGGAAGACAAGTTGTACAGAAACCCAAATCCTTTGAGAAATAATTGAAAAGGCTGGAATATTTAGCTAGAGACAAAAATGGGTAGATGTGATTATTCTGTGGTATCAGAAAGGAATAATGCAGGGTATAGAGTCATGTTGTCTCATGTCAGAGAGCAGGATTAAAACTAGCAGATAAAAATTTCAGGCAGCATATTTGACCTAAAAAACCCCTTAACATGAGTGATTTTATATTTTAGCATGAAAATGTGGGAAGGTGAGCATTTGGTTACCTGTGAGAGAACTGGAAAACTCTCTAAGTACCCTTTGGAAACCAACTGGATCCATTGGACATCTGCAAAGGGCTCTCCAAATGGATCCCATCACCCTACAGAGTCATCCATTAAAAGGAAAAGACAGAGCAGCTATATTATCTTTTGCCTAGAATATTTAGAAAACATCCTCTGTTCTGTACTATCAAGATACTGAATAACATTGTGCGTAAATATAATAGTTTTATGTCTTTTCTGAAGCTGAACAAGGATATGTTACACTAAGCACATGGTGAATTTGTGATTAATATAATTAAAAGAAACTATCCTCAGCAGGAGTGGATTATTTACAAGAAGATTCAGTTAGGAGGTCATTCTGGGTAAATACAATAGATGGGGAAAAGTAGCAATTAAAATTTTCCATATAAAACAATTGCTCAGAAATTTTCACTCCTTAATGTTATCCTGTTCAGCATTATACCTCTATCTCTTAAACATAAAAGCTTTACTGTATATTATGTTATAGATGGTTCAAAATTAGTATAAAACGCATGCAAAAACACACCGACACTATTTGAAATATTGATAAAAATAATATCAATATCAACTGATAGGTTTCATAAAAAAAAATCTCATTTTCTGAAAAGATGTTCAGTGAAACAGCTTCAGGTGAAAACTGCAGAATCTGGGCAAAGCCACAAAAGTCCAAACTGGCTGTCACTTGGACCCCTAAGCTATAATTCTGTATTTTCAAGGGGAATAATAATCCATTTTTTTTTACAGTTTGAAGCCTGGTTCTGTGATCAGCTTTACCAATCAAGAACACTCGATCTAGTGGATCTAGTATTATAGATATCATCGCAGGATGGAAGCAATTCCTAATAAGGCCGCCTTTTGCAATTGACTAATCACGAATTTGTCAATGCCAATGGTGTTCAAGTGGTGCTCCAGTTGTTTTGGGATTGCACCTAATGCGCCTATTACTATTGGTACTACCCTTGCTTGACTTTGTCACAGTTGTTCTATTTCTATTTGTAGATCTTTGTATTTTGTTCTCTTCTCCAGTTCTTTCTCGTCTGAAGACCTCCAAGATCCCTTCCAATTTTATTATTATTAGTATTAGTATTAGTAGTAGTAGTAGTAGTAGTAATAGTAGTATGTCTATGTATGTATGTATGTATTTGAAGGGAAAAAAGATTTTCATTAGATTCATCTATATAGTCTCCTTCCCATAAACAACTAAGAGTACTATTAGTTCACTTACATGTGCAAATGCATCTTTCTTAATGCAAGCTGCATTTAAAAAGCATATGCACATTTATACTTTACATCAGAATCTGCATTACAAGAATGTCTATGGAGATTCAGTTATCCAGGTCATGGGTATCCAAATGTGCTTTTTCAAAAGGCAACTGTTTTTGTTTGAAGATGTTTCACTTCTCATCCAAGAAGCATCTTTATTTCTGAATGATGGTGGAGAATGGAAGAACTTGTTTTTGTTGTGTAAAGATTCAGTACAGCAATCTAACAGAACCGGCAAATCCCAAAACATTCACTCTTTCTCTATGTAGCTCAACTACTGCAGTATATATTTCCTTCACTCATAATGCATTAAAATTCTGAACATTGTTCCTTCATATAAAGCTATGAATGGAAATTTATAACAGTTTTTCTAACATGCCTAAAGAAAAAACCATTATCATATGCCTTTAATTTACCAATATGAATCTGATCAAGTGTCTGTTGAGACCAAGTGTTGACTCCAAATGCTTCACTCATTTACAACTATTCATTATAGTTAGGCCTATAGTCAGTGAATAAAGACAAAATCAAAAACTGCCCCTTAAAAAAACCCACCTGCATGTTTGCAGTTCCACATACTTCTTTTTCTTTTAACTTAAGGTTTAAGAGAAAAATAATTGGAGGAAAGCTACTGTAGTCATTAGATAAATAACTTTCAGTAACCCAATTTGCTATGTGTTTTTACTTCAATTGTCCATGGCACATCTACATCACACAAATGGTAAAGGGCTCAGTTTGTTCCTGAGTTCAACAGACAAAACTGTTTTCCCAAACCTTGTAAAATAACTTGAAAAATATGTCAAAGACTGGCAATCCATTCCTTCACAAGCCTATGTAGAAGTCACTCCCCGAAAAATACAAAGGCCTTACATCTTACAATTAAAAGAGAAAGTAAGCCTGCTGGACAGATCCCCTTGGTTGATCTAGTATGTTTGCTTATATAAAAGCAAAAAAGAGACCTTCAACTTGCCTGTTTCAGTCTGCAGTTGCCAAGCTGGTTTACTCCTTTCTTAATCTACAACTCCTACATGTTTTTGTCACTGGGCATGGTGGCTTGGACTAATGGGAACTGATCTAAAATATCCCATTTCTAGTGCAAGTATTGTTCATTAAATATCGTGGTGTAATGTGCTCAAGATGGGGAATAGCTTGCTACAATACTCTTTTGAATGCTTCACATAACTATCCTAGCCTCTCTAGCTCATTAGATCAGCTGCCTTCTATGATCCTCATGGGTACATGTGTATATAGACAGGACCCTTCTGTTGGGACTACCAACAGACAACTGGAGAAAGCTCTTGAATAAAGTGTGAATGACATAGTTGCTTTAACAATCCAAAGAGCAGAGCTTTGCTAACAAGCTATACATCTCTTTCAAAGGTGAGATACAGTGCTGTACTGTTTGATCATTTCTGTGTTTAATTTTAGCCATTGTGAACAGTGTTTACAGATACTGTGTCATATATTTCTGATCCTATCATTTTCCTTTTGCATTCTTTAGATAATGAATTGGTGTTTGCGGTTAATAATAATTATATCATGAATACACACACACACACACACCATGCATGTATTACATCAATTCATTACTATAATAAAATAGTGATATTATCTAAAGCTCAGAGTATCTATACATGCTGAGCTTTGTAGCTCTTTGACAGAAACAGAAAAGTATCCTTTTGATTAATTTGTATTCCTTCCATTCCTATATAGGCACCTTAGTTATACCTTCCCATTTTGTGGGTTTAAAAAATGTGAGCTTTCAGGAGGTTATCTTTTAACAGGAAGACTTAATTGCCCTTTTGGCAAGACTTAATTGCCCCTTTTAATTGTTTGGGGGGAGAGTTTTGTCAATGAAAAGCAAATAAATACAATGCAAAGTTTGAGAGTATATTTTATATTGGATTTCTTTAGATGAGAAGCCCCCTGCAGAATGCTGAGCATACATTCCTGGAGAGAGAATTCTCTTGCTGGACTGCTGGAAGACTTCATTAACTAAAATCACAGCCATGTCCTTTTAATATTTTCTGACTTACCTTTGATTTCACTACTTGTGGACATCTAAGAAGGAAGTGAAATTACATATGCACTCTACTTCGGGGCCCATTGTTTAATACTCTTAAAAATGCAAGAGCTCCCATTTTGATCCTTTTCCTGCTTTTCATTTTTTTTTCCTGCATGCCCCCCTGCTAATCTATGACAGGATATTTTCTGTAACATAAATAAATAGGAAATGACACAACATCAAATCCAACTGCTGCTAGTTAGCAGTGAGGAATTGTAAAGCACACAAAAATGGGGGTGGGGAAATGGACCTATGTAAATCATCTGTTTAAATTAATGACAAACAAAACTGAGTTCCCTTTGTGGTTGATTTTCATCTTAGCTGCACCCTGCAATAAAATAGTTATCAAAGAAAGCTACCAATTAGTTGTTAATTCAAAACATCTTTGGAAATAAGGCTTCAAATCTCAACTGATATCTTTCCAACAACCTCCTAATTGCAGCAAGTTGGTGGTAAAAAATGTTGCATGAAATAAAAAGATGTATTTCATTTGCTGGAGAATAGATACTACCATTCACTTAATTATTTCCAGAATTTTCTCATTATGCTGTGAGCTTTCTCAAAAGATTTGTTATGTATATGTCTATACTAAGATAGAAAAGAAAGATAAATGATTAGTCCTGAAATCATACACTTAATTTTCTCAGAAAATATTTGTGACCCTAGATTGAGTGGAGGGAAATTGTAAAATTTATCCACTGTTACTTACTTTCCTATGATTTTTGTAGGGATGCAAGCTACACCAGCATTCTGGCTCCTTGTTACTATGGTTCATTCCATTTCTGGCTTAATTAGAAGAAATCCTTCAATAAATTATGAAATTAGATATGCAGTGTGCCACAGTTTTCAGTTCTTTCAGTTAATCTATGTTTCTTCATATATTATGACTATGTACATAATAACACACAAACACATACCCACATCGATGGAATGAGGAGGTATAATTCTCTTCTTTTAGTCTTTCTGAAAAGAGACGTACAAAACATTTGGTGTAAGAATCATTCCACTGATGGCACAACCAATTCGGGATGATTTCTTTATAGGACAAAATATTCTTGATGGGTGGTTCTGGTTGGAATCCAAAATGGAGTTGACTTCTTCCAGATGGAACCCAGAATATGTTCCTAACAGGGAAAAAAAAGTTTCAAATGCTGTTTTTCAGCTGTTCTGAAGAGAAAGGTGTGATCAAGATGGAAGTTTGGGACAAAGAGGAGCAAAACAAATATGACTCAAAGAAGTCCTCTCTACTATTTCTCATTCGAGAAGGCCAATAGTAGCAGACAATCCATCAACAGCTAAAAGCTGTTACCGTAGTTACTTGAACACAGTTTAAAACCCACCTCAATATTATACCCTCAATCTTGATGTACTACATCAGGGGTAGTCAACCTTGGCTCTTTTATGACTCGTGGACTTCAACTCGCAGAATTCCTGAGCCAGCTAAGCTGGCTCAGGAATTCTGGGAATTGAAGTCCACGAGTCATAAAAGAACCAAGGTTGACTACCCCTGTACTACATTAAGTATTTGTAGGCAAATTTGATAGATGAAGCCTGACTTTATTCATATACTGTACTTTGATTTTGTTACTTGACAGTGCATTCTATTCATATACCAATGAAAACTTTTGCCACTTTGTATAAGATGACAGGAGTTCTACCTCTGTCTTCCTGTGTGTAATTAAGAATTGAGTGTACACCCACACTCAATTGTTTGCTCTTTGCAGTAAAATGAGGAAAAATGAGCTTGTTTTTAAAGATTCTTGACAGTAGTAAAACTGCAGAATATGTTTTCACTTAGAAGAAGCATCATGAATTCATTTGTGCCCTTGCCAAAAAGAAAAAAAATAAAAGAAAGAAAAGCCGTTGCTCGCTGTCAGTTTTAATTCCCTTGGTTATACCAGTACAAATGGATCTCACCTAGGTTAATGGAGAATTCTTCCAAAGGTGCTGCTCTTTAATCTTTCACCAGTTTATAACAACTTTTTAACGTAGAAAAAAGTTTTAAAATAAATATTCTATGTCACACATGCACAACCTGTTTGAGTTAAGATTGCTCTTGGACTCATCCACTAAAACTGTTCTATATGATTATTCTCATTCTGTAGGCAACCAAATATTGTATGTTTTTGCTATAATACAGGAAGCACTGATATAGGGGACATAGTGAATATACTAAGGACTCTGGAATCTTCATTTACCATTTCCTATTTTTGCTCATCTGTAACTTCATAATTCTTCCCCTCCTTCTTTATATTTAGATACAGAGAATCCTATTACAGTATTAAAGTTTCTTGAGGAAATATACAGTTTATACTGCATTATCATACTGAAGATTTGCCATTTTTTTGGTATTCTAGCATGCAAAGATAAAGTTACCCATGTCCACCACAATCTTGACTCAGAAGCTCTTGAAAATGAATATTTTAACTATGAAAGCCAAAACTACTGCAATTTCAATACTATGAAAACCAACACTATTGCATATTGTGCCAAATGGTTTGATATAATGATATCTCTAATTTGGCCTTTTTTGTTTTGTTTCTGTTTTACACCTTTGACTCTTGGCAACTGCATGGACAGGTTGCTGCAATTTTCTTGGCAAGATTTTTCAGAAGTGGTTTGCCCATGCCTCCTTCCTAGGGCTGAGGGCTTAGTTGGTTTTATACCTAAACTCGTGGGACTAGAACTCACAGTCTCCTGATTTTTAATTGATGCCTTAACCACTACACCAAACTGGTTTTCAATTGGGTCCTAGGGGGCATTGCATATTAAATCAGGTCTCATCCCCTTTTTTCTTTTGTTGGCTTCATGTTCAGCAGAATAATTTTTTAACATCAGAACCTCACATTCATAACAGAACAGCAAAGTGGACCATAGGAAAAGGTGGTTCTTGCTATACTCTTTACTGATTTATTTTTTCACTACAAAAATCTTTTGACACCTTACATTAATCTAGTACATTAGCTTTCACGGATCACCATCCAATTCATTAGATGCATGGAATATATTGCTAGAAAAGGAGTAATACACATACACACACAAATGCACACATACACACACACACACACACACATACATATAGATACAGATGTACATATGCATATGCATAGACACACAGAGCTGTTTATATGTATATGAATATAAACATATATATGTATATACATACATATATACATAAATACACACACACACATACATACACAGCTTTTCTTGGGTTGGAGAAAACGAATAAAAGAAAGAAATAAGAGATAAAAGACAAAATAGATAGTCATTATTAAAATTATTAAAAAGCAGTAGTTTGATGTCACATCAACTTTCTTGTATTGATGTAAGATGATAAGAAATGTTGAACTTTGTTACAATTTATCTTGACTCAGGTATATTTAATTCAAGATCTGATGTCTCCCTATGAACTGGGAGCTCTTTCTCCCTGGCCTTGGAATGAAAAAGAAAATGACTTAACCCACTTCTTCAGGCCTTGACCCATGGCACTTTATTATATAAAAACTGTCCCAAGAGAATTTATTTATCAGATAGTTGTATTACCCACTTAACATGAATACATCTGAAACTACCCACTATTAGCCAATATTCTCTTATAGCTGTTGTCCAGATGACTTTCTAATAGCTGGGACAGACTTTGCTTTCCAGATTTCATTATTGAGTTCCTTAACACCGTATTCTAAAAAGAGTCAAAACAATTCCAAATGGTCAATAGGCAGCAAGTCCTTTCATGTATATTCACAGGCATTTGCAAACAACAAATACAAGCCAGGTCACATGACATATTCACCAGCTTCCTTGCAACACTTTCAGGAAGCAGCGGAGGAGCCATGATGAATTCCTCACCGTGGCCAATCAATCACCACATTAAACTTGCTGCAATGCTCCTTTGTTTCAGAGGGCAAATCTATAATCATTCCTAAGCAACGGCTAAGGCCTGTGAAGAACTGGCAGTGGTATTCCGATTTCACATGATCGTCGGAAGGCATATTTTTATTTGCTTTTTTTCCTCTCACTTGCAACGGCCTCATTTATGAAAATGCAATGAAAATGCAGAGAGTGTTGTAAGGGGAGGGAGAAGAAAGAGAAGGACATAAATGGTATCTTTATCTACAGGGTTACATTGCGCTCTGCTTTTATGTTCAGACTCCATTTGTTCATCGTTTGCGTAAAATGTCATTTCACAAATCTATAATTTAACCTTTTTTGTGGCATGTTATTGACTGTCCCTTTTGGAAGACAGGGAATTTATACATCTGATCAAGGTATGCTCCCTCATTAATCAAAACAAATTTAAGGTTTTACCCTCAGCATGATTAAATATGGACATCAAACAGGCTTCGGCTAAAATGAAGGCCGTGATCTGTGGAAAAATTTGCTGGGTGAAGCTTGCCCATCACTCATCTTGTCAATATAATTATTCGTCAGTTTGGCTGCTTGTGTTCTGTCTGCTTGGCTGGAATAACCTTAGGATGAAGCCTGGGGTTTTGTTTATATTTTTTTAATGGTACCCAAATTGCAACCAAGGGATGGAAAAAGCTGTAAACAGGTGAACAACAGAGCTTGGAAAGGCTTAGCAGAAAGGCTCACGGAACGTTTTGCCCTGCAAATAAAGATGGACAAAAAGGGTCTTATTTCTTTTGCAGGAGAGTAAAATACAGTTATAGAATATCAATAGCTGATTTGTTTATAATAGTGGCTAACCATATCAAAACATTCTGATCACAAAAAGCACAGGCATCACAATAGAAAACCACAATCTCTGATCAATTCTTGCTGACCCATAATAATTACTAAAATATAAGAATGTGATTAGGGTTAACGTGTGAAATGAGAGGTCTCATGTATAATCATTTTGGCGGCATTTATGGGCCAATAAAGAAATTACATTAGACTTCTATTTTCCTAACTGGAAAGGCGCCAGAGCAATGAAAAATACAGTAATTTTTGTTGATGTCAAGCAGGGATGCAGAAGAGAATTGTACACAACAGGTTTGTTGGGTCACTAAATCTTTCATAAGAATGACTGGGGAAAGGTGCAAAATACCATATGAATTGAAATTGGCCTTGTATAATTGCTGTGCATTTTTATTATAGAATGAATGATGGAAAATAAATAAATAGTTTCTGACACTTAATAAAGCCTTTGTCATGTATTTTTTTAAATTTAGTGACAAGATGTCATTATGTAATTATTTTCAGTTTAGAATTAATTTCTGTATAAATTAGGGCTGTGTAAACCACTTTTTTGCATAAATATTTCCAGAAATAGTTTTCAAGTTCCAAGCAGTGGTTTCTAGTTCTAGTGGTTTATCCACCCATTATAAGCATCTTGACTCTCAAATGCATGGGGCTAAAGCTGTTTGCTTCTCCAATATAACAAAAGAGTTACTGTCACAGAAAGCAAAGTAAAGAAACTTTTCCAAACATTTTCAAGTCATGAAAGAAAAAGCCCTGATCCTCACAGAAACCAGTCTCTGATCAACAAATATGTTGTGCAGGGAGAACCTTGATTATGGGTTTCTATGGAGGGATGTGCTCCCTAGACATTTGACAAGGAGAGAAGAGTTTGCAAGGCTGACATAGTAACTGTCAAGTGGAAATAGAAATTAGCTGATAACAGAACTGTCACTCTAGAATTACTATAGCTCAGAAATTTAATTATTCTATTCTATTCTATTCTATTCTATTCTATTCTATTCTATTCTATTCTATTCTATTCTGTAAGTAGTATATAAAATCTGTATAACCAAATAAATTTATAAAAAACATAATAAACTGAAACATAGGTCTTGAATTATAGAATATTTTGCACAAATAAGGAGTTGAAATATAGTATTGATTATTGAATGAAATAAGACCAATATATAGAAATAAAACTATTGGTTATTGAATGAGATAAGACCAATATATAGAAATAAAACCTGAGTGACCATAAATGGACTGGTTAGCACCTCTGGCTTTAGCACTGAGCAAGAGGTAAGCCAAGGATGTGTCATTCCCCTTGTTGCTTAATGTATTCATGGAATATTTGTGGTGATGTTGGAGGTGTATTTTTGGTGACATGAATATACATGTGGTTTTATATGCAGATTATTGTGTTTGACCAAGATCCAAATGTATTGCAATGAATGATGCAGTCATAAGGAGCATGGATTTATATATTAATATATCAAAGATCAAAGCAATTGACAGAGTAAATGAGTAAATGATTGCAAGTTATACATAAACGATGGAAAACTCGAGCAAGTGGATGAATTTGTGTACAGTATCTTGGTAGCATGTTTGCTAAAGGTGTGAAAAATGATGAGGAAACTTTGAGAAATGCAAATGCGAGTAGAAAAGTAGTAATATGTAGTCTGTTATGAGGATTGAATGGTTGTCAAAAAGCAGTATAAATGATCTTGTTTTGTTACAATGAGATAAAAGTTAGATACATCAGAAGAAATATTAAATTGAATGCAATGGGAAAGGGGTACTTAAGAAGTATGTATGGTAAAGCAAGAAAGGTTAAAAATGAATGAGTTGAATAAATGTGGATTTGAAGATGAAAATGAATGACCAGGTTAAAAGAAAAACATTGAGATAGAGAATTAATGAAGATCAAATGGTAAGAAAATATATTGAAAGGGGACTGAATGGGTTGAGAGGAAGGGGAAGACCCACAAAGCTGTGGTTGAATGGAGTTCATGAAATCCTGAAAAAAGAGAGAAGATCCAAAAACAACAGACAATGTATGATTGGCTATATAGATGAAGTAGACACAAGGATGGTTTGCAAGAGTGCAAAGGTATGGGAATGGTGTGGGTGCAAACTAGTTTTAGCTGTATAGTTTTTTTCCCCTGATCTTATGTTTTATTTTCTTTGCCTCACTATTTTTTACTTATCGTCTGCACCCTGAATCTTTCACCACAATAGAATAGAATAGAATAGAATAGAATAGAATAGAATAGAATAGAATAGAATATAAGAGAGGGGGGGCAGGGGATTCTTAACCATTCTTAGGCATTTGATATACTAGAAGTACTAATTGCCAGTTTGAGATTAACGAACTCAGATGAAAGATGTATGGTAAACTCAGTGCTGGGGGTGCTATTATTTGGGCTACAGGGTCAAAGAATCTGCTGAACCAGATCAAAGAAATGTTTGTTCCATCATCCTGTTTCCCATAGTGACCAGTTATCCCTGGGAAAGGACAACAGCCCTTGTCCCATTGTGGTTTATGCTTTTAGTGATTAGAAATGTACTGACTTTTATATTGGAGAAAACATTTATCATGACTAGAAGCCACTAATACATCAAACACTAATACATCAAACTAATACATCAAACAGTCTATCTGGACCCTCTCCAGTCGGGCTTCAGGCCGGGATACAGCACGGAAACGGCATTGGTCACGTTGGTGAATGATCTCTGGAGGGCCCGGGACAGGGGTTATTCCTCTGTCCTAGTTCTTTTGGACCTCTCAGCGGCTTTTGATACTGTGGACCACAGTATCATGCTGCGGCGTTTGGGTGGGTTGGGAGT
>NW_015386171.1:267352-342267 GCF_001527695.2 Protobothrops mucrosquamatus | reverse complement strand
ATACTCAGCTGTACATTTCCACCCCAGGCCACCCCAATGATGCCCTTGACGTGATGACCCGATGTCTGGAGGCCGTAAGGGTCTGGATGGGGAGGAACAGACTCAGGCTCAACCCTTCCAAGACCGAGTGGCTGTGGCTACCGGCGCCTCGGCATAGTCAGCTGATTCCATCGCTGACTATAGGGGGCGAAACTTTGGCCCCCTCGGAAAGGGTACACAATCTGGGTGTCCTCCTGGACCCACGGCTGACACTGGAAGACCAGTTGGCGGCCGTGACCAGGGGGGCAATCTATCAGGTACGCCTGATCCACCAGTTGCGACCTTTTCTGGACCGGGACGCCTTGCGCACAGTCACCCATGCCCTTGTCACCTCCCGCCTGGACTACTGCAATGCTCTCTACATGGGGCTCCCCTTGAGGAGCACTCGGAGGCTCCAGTTAGTCCAGAATGCGGCCGCGCGGGCGGTGTTGGGAGGGACTCGTCGCTCCCATGTAACACCGCTGCTGCGTGAGCTGCACTGGCTGCCGGTGGCTTTCCGGGTGCGCTTCAAGGTGTTGATCATCATCTTTAAAGCGCTCCATGGCATCGGACCTGGATATCTTCGAGACCGCCTCCTGCCACAGATTACCTCCCATCGGCCAGTACGCTCCCACAGAGTGGGTCTCCTCAGGGTGCCGTCAGCCAGACAGTGCCGGCTGGTGACCCCAAGGGGGAGGGCCTTCCCGGTGGGAGCTCCCACCCTCTGGAATGAACTACCCCCAGAGATCAGGGTGATCCCTGATCTCCCTTCCTTCCGCCGCGCCCTTAAGACATGGCTATTTCAGCTTGCAGGACTGGCCTAGGGGAAATTTTTAGCAGGGGTTTTAAAATAATTTTAAATTAACTTGGCCAAATGTTAATATTGTCTTTTAATTATGTTTTTAACTGTAGCATTTTGTATTTTTGTAGTTGTTTTATCTGGCTGTTAGCCACCCTGAGTCCGCAAGGAGAAGGGCGGGATATAAATATAATAAACATAACAAACATAACATAACAAACAGTTCAACCAAAGTATTTCAATCTATAATTCTTTTATTTTTTGTCACTGACTAGTGATTTGTTTTCTCTGTCCCAGCCTTTGTCACTCCTTCCTTCCTTCCTTCCTTCCTTCCTTCCTTCCTTCCTTCCTTCCTTCCTTCCTTCCTTCCTTCCTTCCTTCCTGCCTGCCTGCCTGCCTGCCTGCCTGCCTGCCTGCCTGCCTGCAAAATATTATCCCTTAATATTTGTTTTCCATAATAGGAAATATAATGATAAGGATAAAAATATATGCTATTGCCAAAGCAATGTCTCCAAAATGGATAGTAAAAAAACCTGCCTTCAGCTGTATAAATTGATATGATCAGTCTATATGTAAAATCTAGAGGTGGGGGATTCTTAACCATTCTTAGGCATTTGATATGTTAGAACAGTGATGGGATTTAGCCAGTTTGCACCATTTCGGCAGAATTAGTAGCTAATTTTTTATTGCCCCGGCCCAGAATGGACTTCCGGAAGTGGCATCCACACAGAGAACCGGTTGTTCATATATTTGAATCCCACCACTGTGTTAGAACCATTCTTAGGCATTTGATATATTAGAAGCAATATATACCATTTATGCAGGGTAATGCAAAAGTCAACCTGGTAGCATTCCATAACTTTGGATGGAGAAGTATTCATGCATCTGAAGCATTCTTCATGGAATTAGATAAGACGTGGAAACAATTTTTACCGCAGACTAAGGAAAGGCAAATGTCAACTCCTACACCCAACAAATGTTTTCATTTGACCCAGAAATGGACTTTTGGTAACAACTCGGTCTATAGGTTTCTAAGTAGGTCTCTGCTATGTTCTCACTTGAATTATGAACCACATTCAGGTACTTTATGAATAGTTTCCTTGTATCATTAACACCAATGTTGTTCTTTGTTAACTTCCCATCTTTTACACTTTTCAAACAAATTGTGAAAGGAATATTCATGTCAGCAAAGGAACTTTTGGTACAGTGCAGAACTTCTCCTGGACTTAAACCAGACCAGTATTCAGATGGAAGAACATACAACAATCCTGCTCTTCTTTTAGTGTGGTGCTTTTTTTTTTAAGCTTCTAAAGGCTACTGTTGAAAAGAATCATTTTTTCAATCAGGTCAATATATGCAACTGCTTGAATGAGATTTTATGGATTTTAGAAAGAAAACTCACAGTGCATTAATAAGAAATGTAAGAAATATATACATATATATTATAAAAAACATAGAAAGCTCATTTTTCCCTAAAAGAAATAGGTCCTTTGCTTTAGATTTTTCCACAAGCTAAGTCAGTTTTTCATTAGAAAATTAAGTAACAAACAGATGTGAATTGTTAGTACATAAAAATATAGCAGATGTGCACAATTCTGATTTCAGCGTAACAGTTACTTCTTGTCACAACGTTCATGTTAGTCAGATTTTCTATGAATTTGTTTTTATTATTTTCTGTCTCTGGCCTATAGGAATGTTCTGCATTTCATCCCATATTGGCTAAATCATGTACAGGTAGTCCTTGACTTACAACAGTTCATTCAAAGTTACAACGACACTGAAAAAAGTGACTTATGACCATTTTTCACAGTTACAGTCTTTGCAGCATCTCCATAATTATGTGATCAAAATTCAGATGCTTGGCAACTGGTTCTTAGTTATGACTGTTGCAGCATCCCAGGGTCATGTGATCACTTTTTGCGACCTTCTGACAAGTAAAGTCAATGGAAAAGCCAGATTCACTTAACAACCAGGTTACTAACTTATCAACTGCAGTGAGTCACTTAACAATTGTGCAAGAAAGGTCATAAAATGGGGCAACACTCACTTAGCAAATTCTCACTTAATAACATAAATATTAGGCTCAATTGTGGTCATAAGTCGAGGACAACCTGTATTCCTTGGATAGCTACGAAGTTTTATCTGCGTTTAGCAAACTATCTAATTCACCATCAATGCTACATAAAATATTTGTCAAATTTGGATATCAAAACAATTGTATCCCTTTTGTGCATTAAGATAAGAGGCTGTAAACCTGGTCTTCTTTGTGTTACAATTAGAGATTCACATCAAGAATTCATTTTCAGTGAAGTCACGTTGAATGGACTGAGAATAATGAATATGGTTTCATGAATGGAACTAGGGATTTGTGCATTGACTTCGTTATCTATGCCCAACTGCATGGCAGCAGCACAACCATTTAGGTGATTTCAAAAAGGCAGGATTAGACCTCTTTGGTACATGGGTGGAGAGTACTAGAAAATCCAGAGCAGTAGGTTAGATTGGGAAGTTTGAAAAACGTATGAGAAGATGGAAGATAGAATAGAATTGCCAAGAACATATATTTTATGGAAGACAACTTTGGGCAATACTGCACTGCCCAAGCCAATCCCACTTCCTTCTTACTATGCATGTGCATTTTTGATCAAACCAGAGAAAAGTCCATATTAGTCATGGAAGAACAAATAAGCGACATGGCACAGGGAACGGGAAAGCAACTTCTAGCAGTCGAGAGTTTTCAGGATGTAGTATTTCATACTAAAGAACGGTCAGTTTTATAGTCCTTCTTCTCCCTTCAACAGAATAAATGGTAACATGATAGCATGTTTGTTACATGTAAATCTGCAGCTGGGTGATTAGGTTCTTGTATTAGTTGTCTTCCATTTTATGCTGTTCTGGGCTAAAAGACTTTTGTAAAAAGCATTGAGTTGGCAGTCACAAGACAATCCCAACTATAGTAGAAGGAAAAATTTCCTTCCCAGTAAAATGTATCTTGATTAAGGAAATCATCAAGAAAGAAACATCTTTTTTGGTTTTAATTTTCAGAAAGGAAATGGAAGTTAAACCTCTTCCCCTAGTACACCAAAAATGCATTCCATTGAATATTTTTGTATTGCTGTTATATCAAACATATGAATTGTTCATATGGTTTAAATTTTAAATATTTTACACATTATCTTTCTAGAAACTCCTGAGGCAGCTCATTCAACACAAAAAGAATACCCGCAAACTGAGGCACGCTTAAAATACATTGAAAATTCCCATCCCACACACCAAAGGGATGGGAAGAGGAAGAATCAACAGACAGTGAAGGGACAGAAACCTTACATGTAACACAACTGAATGTGTAATATAGATCCTACTAATTCATTCTTACTTAAGCAAAGTTGCAGAGTAGTAGTTTGGCTTACCAAGGAACCAGCCCTGTATCTTGGACACACTTGATTGCTTCCCAAAGTGAGCAGGAGGAGGGTGAACTGGATTTGCACCAGAGAAAAAGACAAGTGGCTCTTCTTGCAGCATCACCCAAGGCCCCCTTTCTTCATGGAACTGCCTTGCAAACAGGAAGGCCCAGAGCCTGCACAGAGGACCAACTTGTCTCCCTACTGAAGTGGTACCTATCCATCTACTTGCATAGAACATACTTTTGAACTGTTAGGTGGACAGAAGCTAAGGTGAGTGACAAGAGTTCACCCTGCCATGCATGGACTCAAACCACCAGAGCGGAGACATCTCCAGCATGATTGAGCCACTGAACCACTGTGCCTCTTAGCGCCTAGATGACATTTGAAGAAAGCCCAAATCACTGGGTCAGAGCAACATTTTTTTGAGAAAGTTTAAAGAATTTCTCCAGGTAGGCTTCTTTGGGATTGCTTTGGAAGTTATTGAACTCTATTAAGAATGTATCCAATGTTCAGAGTTTAGTTTTGTTTTGTACTCTGCATGCACTAAAGGTATTCTTTTAAGGCATGGGCCCCATCCTAATTAAGAATCATCCTAATTAATCATCCTAATTAAGAATCAAGATCACGTGAAGTATTAATACCACTTTACAATGCCTTGGTAAGGCCACACTTGGAATACTGCATCCAGTTTTGGTCACCATGATGTAAAAAAGAAGTTGAAGCTCTAGAAAGAGTGCAGAGAAGAGCAACAAAGATGATCAGGGGACTGAAAGCTAAAACATGTGAAGAACGGTTGCTGGAATTGGGTATGTCTAGTTTAATGAAAAGAAGGACTAAGGGTGACATGATAGCAGTGTTCCAGTATCTCAGGGGTTGCCACAAAGAACAGGGAGTCAAGCTGTTCTCCAAAGCACCTGAAGGCAGGACAAGAAGCAAGGGATGGAAACTAACCAAAGAGAGAAGTAACCTAGAACTAAGGAGAAATTTCCTGACAGAACAATTAATCAGTGGAACAATTTGCCTCCAGAAGTTGTGAATGCTCCAACACTGGATGTTTTTAAGAAGAGACTGGACAACCATTTGTTGGAAATGGTATAGAGTTTCCTGCCTGAGCAGGGGGTTGGGCTAGAAGACCTCCATGGTTCCTTCCAACTCTGTTATTCCATTAATTCTATTAATTACACTAGAAAATATGGCTTTGCCAATTAGTATGGGGGGGTATTATGCAACCCTGGGGATGGCTGGTGACTTGAGGACTCTCTGCTGCCTTGCCAATCTTTTCACTTTTTGAATTTTTAACTTTGATGTTTATTTTTACTTGTAAGTCTTAACTGATTAAACTGTTTCTACATACTAACTTCTTAATTCTTTTTCTAATCTATGCTTTTATTAATGGGTTGATATGACTTTATTATGATATTGTAAATTGCCAAGAATCACTTAGGTGAGATGGATGGTATAGAAATTTAATAAATAAATACAAATAAATAAATAAATAAAAAAACCATTCCACATTGGTCAGGAAAATATATTAAACCAGAGAGAAACTGATAGAAGAAAATGGACCGGACCTGAGATCTGTGAAATGTATGAATTACCAATAAAAAAAAAATCTTAGCCATTTTAATTATTGAAAAATCTAGGAAAAGTGTTGAAAGATAGTTGGAATATGTAATTAAACTTAATGCCCCAAATAAGAAAGAAAAGCACCGGTGCCATTAACATCAAAGCCAGATTCAAAAATGTAGGCTTTACAACTGATAAGCTCCTTCTTGAAAAAGAAAGAATCAGAAAAATCTCCATATGTCAGTGTCACTTGAGTAAAACTGACATGATAAAAGCAAATATGTGAAGAAAGAAAAGGCAGGGGAGGGGAAGGAGGTGTCAGGTTCCTGCTCCCAGCAAGATTGTACCATGTGAAGTCTTTAAGTAGTGAACTTTGTTAAAAAGTAACTAATTCTCAGGCAGCTAAGAAAATGACTTTCTCCCCCCCCCCTCTTCTGTAGGCTGCAGATGGAATGCTTGCACCTTCCATATCAAAGCAAAATAAGGGGGAAAAAAGTTAGATTGACAGAACGACTCTTTAGATAACTTTTGGCTCAAAAGCACTAGCGGTTAATGTCCTTTTCTCTCAGGGTTGATCTTACATTATTTCACAAAAGGCTTAATCTTAATGATTCACAAAAGGATGAAGCCTGATATCCCAGCGATATGCCAATGAATAAAATATATTCCTTTTAAGAGCAGCGAAATTAAGTAGGAAAGAAAAAGTCTTAGAACTTATTAAGTCTTAGAACTTAGAACTTATCCTAAATCAGGTCTTTTAGTAAAACCTGAAGAAGGCACCTTGTGCGTTCAGAGGGGTTGAGATGTATTTGCTCTGCTCCTTGGCTTCTTTTTATAATTCTAAAATTCCAAAAGGTCTGTACCAAAAGTAATTTATCTCTGCTTTCTGCGGCGTGCAGTTATAGAAATAAATTTTCAACTGAATCTGTCCTAAAGTACATGGGAATCACTTTTAGGCACTTCTAAAGAGAGAAAGGTTGTCGTGCCTTAGCACGCAGATAAAACTTCTAATTTTTCTAAGCAGGTTGCCAAAAAACAACAACATCTGAGGTGGTGGCTGAGATCCTGTGACTTATGGCAGCCCTACAAGAGAACCCTGTTTTGCTGTGCCCATTGGAAGGACAGGTGCTGAAAAACAACCTTCAACAGGAGTTGTTCAGAGGGGGACATAATAGCAGTATTCCAGTAATTGAAGGGCTGCCACAAAGAAGAGGGGATCAATTTATTTTCCAAAGCACCATAAGGCAAGACAAGAAACAATGGATGGAAACTAATCAAGGAGAGAAGCAATCTGAAATTAAGGAGAAAGTTCCTAACAGTGAGAACAATTAACCAATGGAACAGCTTGCCGTCAGAAGTTGTGGTTGCTTCAGTCACTGGAGGTTTTTAAGAAAAGACATCTCTCTGAAATGGTATAGGGTCTTCTGCTTGACTAGAGGCTTGGACTAGAAGACCTCCAAGGTCCCTTCCAACTCTATTCTGATTGATTGATCCTGGAGTTTGCATGTACTGTATCTGTAGGTGTTTAGTGGATGCAGTTGTTTAAAAACTGAAAGACTTTGGACTACAGACACGACAGTGTTAAGCAAAACATCATGCAGGTAGTCCTCAACATATGACCATATTTGGAACCAGAATTTCTATTGCTAACCAGCTGGTTGTTATGTCAGTCACACCTGATCTCATGAACTTTTTTGCCATGCTCGTTATTGACTTTGCTTGTTGGAAGCCAGCTGGGAAAGTTGCCAATGGCTATTGTATGACCCCAGGACACTGCAACTATTGTAAACACATGTCGGTTGCCAAAAAACTGAATATTGATCACACCACTGTGGGGATACTGTGGTGGTCGTAAGTGTGAGGACTGGTCATGTCACTTTTTTGAATGCCCTTAAAAGTTCAAACAGTCACTAAATGAATGGTTGTAAGTTAAGGACTTACATTCCCCCTTTTTTAACGTCTGAAATTTATTGTGTCTGCCTTTCTGGGAGGTGGCAATAGGGCATGTATAGAGTAGTCCTCTTTTAATAACTATAACTGGTACTTAAGCAAAGCAATTTCTAAGTTAAACTGTCACTGTGCTTATGATCCTACTTCAGCTTTCCTTTGCTTTACAGACCTGCAAAGATCATAAATGTGAGGACTGATCACAAAATTGCTTCTTCCTTGTTGTAATTAAAAATGGTCACTAAATGAGGCAGTCACTGAACAATGATTACCTGTATTGCACAGTTTAAGAAATGGTATACAGAAAACTTGGTTAAATTGGATGCTGATTTCAAGAGCTCTTAAGAAGCACGGGACTACCATGCTTATCATATATCTGAACTAGACTGTGTTGTTTCTCTGGGTCATATATGTGAGTGTTTGTGGGTATATGCATAATTTTTTTTCTGGTCCTGTTTATGCAGTGTATATTGGAGGTGGTTACCCTTTGAGAGTTGTATGCAATGAAATCGCATTTTAATGTATGCTGATCAGTGTACATTTAAAGTCTGTTCTGTTCTTTTGTGGTATGCATGGCCAGGATATTTGAGAAGCCAGATCTATCAGCCCTTTTAATTGTTTGATATTCCAGGGCTTTTCTTAGGAGAGCTACTTCGCATATTCCATATCCATGTGGATCTTCTACATGCAGTCCAGTGCATATATACCACTTGTGTTTATTAAGCCTTATGCAGAAGTAGATTACTTGACAAATACATATCCACTGTGAACATATTTAATATAAAGACAAAACAACATGTGAGTTCCTACTATTCACAGATTTTGTTTTGTTTTGTTTTGCTGTGTGTTTTAAAATGAGAAACATAGGTAGTAACTCAAACACAGAGAGGTCTATTTATGGCTCAGAACAAACAATTTACAAAGTCTATTATATACAGATGTCTAAATATTTGGAAAATGTTTGTTTATGGAGCTGAAATAAAACTACCTGTTTCTATTTGAAATATTTTCCCCTTAAAATTTACATGCAAAACTAAAATCATTTGTTCTCTGATACACAGCAGTAAATGAGGTTTATTTGCAGAGTATATGAAGTGCCCAAGCTTATGTTTGTATCCAGAAGAGCAATAAATTTGAATGTTCATTAGATGGCTTCCTTTTTTTCCAATGGGAAAAAAAATAGATTCATTGTATACAAATAGCACAAAGCAGCTTACCTTTTGTCTTTGTCAAGAGACAACTGGCAAATTGTAGACAACCTATTTCTGTTACTGTACTTGTATAGGAAATGCAATGTTTTCCCAAGCAATTTTATCAGCAGGGTAAAACACAAAATGATCTATAGAGTAAATACTTTTAAATAATGATTAACATCTTGTAATGACCACAGGATAAGTTTA
Organism: Protobothrops mucrosquamatus; assembly: GCF_001527695.2. Lineage (NCBI taxonomy): Eukaryota > Metazoa > Chordata > Lepidosauria > Squamata > Viperidae > Protobothrops > Protobothrops mucrosquamatus. The sequence continues at coordinate 333,133 of NW_015386171.1, read as the reverse complement.
TATATGTGCATTCTGCCTTTTTTCCCCTTTTCAAACACAGAGCACATCATAGTTTATTATCCAAAACCTTTGGGGTGTAACCCTACAAAAATTGCTTATGTAAGACTCTCACTCTCACACTTCAATAGAGGAGATGTGAAGTGAGGATTTATGTATATTTAGACCAAAAATGGTTTTATTCCACTGAATGAAATTCAGTGCTACAGAATAGTACTTGCTTTTTGCAATGACAATATTTGTTCCTTCATACCTTCCACTATATATCATCAAAATCCGAGCTGAAAGTTGAGCAATCTTGTAAAGCTATCTCAGCAAATATATGGAGACTGAATAAGACATGGAAATCCTTTCCTTTACTGAGGGAAGCCCTCCATCCACAGAAATTCACTATTAAATTTCTCCCATTAATTTCAATGGAGTAGACTCCCTATTAAGCATGTCTTCTCCATCCCTCACCTGCATGGATGGAAGTTCTGGTAGATGAAAGGGAATAGGTCAGTGGTGGCAAACCTTTTTGAGACCGAGTGCCCAAACTGCAACCCTAACCCACTTATGCATCGCCGGGTGCCAGGGGCATGGCCATCAAGTGGGCGTGACCACCAAGTGGGCATGGCCACCAAGTGGGCATGGCTATGGTAGTCATGGTAGCGTGGGTGGGCATGGCCTGGGTGGGTGTGGCCACCTCAATGTTGCTCCTGGGGAGGAATGCCTAAGGGGGCCGGGCAGGCAGGATTGGGGGAGATCCAGGGGTTCTCTGGCAGGTGGAGCAGTGGGTAGGAGGCTCATCCTGCAGGGTGAGGTGAGGCAAGGGAGGGGGCAGGGCAGGGGTGCCATTGCAGTGGGTCAAGGCAAGGTGAGTCAGGGGCTGGGGCAGGGGCTGGTTGCAGACAAAGGGGGGCTCCGATGAGGAGGAAGAGGTGGAAGAGGGTTTAAACAAGCTTAACAACCAGAGTGGGGATCCCCCCCCAAACAAATGTGCTTCATGGGTAACCTCAAAGCATGACAGAAAAGACCAAAATCTGCTGCAACCACCCAGCAGATGGGAGGGGAATAAAAACCAAACAGCCACCCCCTGGAGAGCTGCGCATGCACAGAGAGCACGAAGAGCTGTGCATGCACGAAGAGGAGGAGGGAAGCAGCTCGGCCCAGCAATAGCTTGTGTGCCATAGGTTCGCCATCATGGGGATCCTGACAAAATACCCTCTGGGGTCTCATCATCTGGTTGCTACTGGTAGATGCAAAAATGGGATAGAAATAAAACATGAGGTTTATATTTATTTATCTAATTTCTAAACTGCTGCAATCCAGTTGTCTCCCAGTGATGTACAATAGATTAAAAAAAAACATAAAGCATCCACAGTAGACATAAATATGGATAATACAAAGTTACCCACTTAGCATATACCTTTCCATCCTGCTAATCTTCTCTGTGATTAGTTCACACAAATCCTGGAGCTAGTTCAAAATTATAAATGAATAAAGGAACACAGAAACATTGGAGATTTGTATTTTTCATTATTCATCTCTATTAATATAATGCATAGAACAAGTTATATGTGTATCACGTGAAGTCCTTTTCACATTTGACAGAAAAAAAGCAGGGAAAACAGAAAAAATGAATATAATTATCACATTTTTTATAACCTAGCAACTTGCTAGATGAAGAAAATAATTTCAATTATTATAAAAATAATGTTTGGACAGGAACAAATTTGTTTCAGGTCTGATTGTTGAATTCTTTTATAAAGATTACAAGAGAGCAACATTTCTTTCACATCTGATTTAGCCTATGTTATCTGGATTACAAAATCAGAAAGAAAATACTATTAGGAACAGAAAGCCATAGTTAGACATATTGCTAATTTTCTGTTATGCATAAGATTAGACATGTCTTTCTTTTGACATTTCTATCAGAAATCCCAATAACTTTCTGCATATCCTAATGCAGGGGTCCCCAACCCCTGGACCGTGGCCCACTACAGGTTGTGGGAGAAATGGGCAAGCATGTGGAGGTGAAGCTCCACTTGCACAAGTGGAGGGTGTTTGTGCTGGCTTACAGAGCTCCATTTACATGAATGGAGCTTCGTACGAGAGCACCCTTTGCTTGCCCGAGCAGAACTTTGTACACAAGTGCAAACACCCTCTTCTCATGCACAAAGCACCATTCGTGCAGGTGGAGGACACGCACCTATGCACCGCTAGCACAAATAGAGCTGTGTGCATGCATGTGCCTGCCACTCACACGCCCTGCCCGTGCCAGGCCACCAAGGTGGAAAGGTTGGGGACCACTGTCCTAATGGGAATGCTGAGAAATAAGGGCCTGTTTGTAATGCTTGAAAACAGCTAGTTTGTTTGAAAGGTTTTTAAAAATGTTACTAACATACATTGACAAAACATTGCTTCCCATTGTATGCAACCAGAAATATTTATCCTGAACTGGTTAATATTAAACAGAAGGCAAAATAGAATAAAACTAAGGACGCTTTCTAAAATAAAACTGTGTTAAACTCTTTAGGAATACAATGGTATCCAGAGGAGGTAGGGATGTCGAAATCTTCAGGATGGTAGATGGAGCATCACAAATTAAGCCTTGACGCTTTTTTGCATATGTGTGCATTACCCATGCAAAAGGAGTGAAGCTTTAATAATAATGCCATACACACCATCTTATAGATCTTGACATCTTTTATGGATTCTCTAAGAATATACCTTCAAGTAACAAAGTATTTCAAAGTATTTAATAGCACAATTGCTATTAAAAGAAAGTATAATCAAAATTCTTCAATTCTAACTTCACTGAAAACAGAAGGCATCTATGGAGATTCTCAATCATCCAGGTGACTTTCTTAGTTTTTAATTTTTTCCTTGAAAATATTTTGCTTCTCATCTAAGAAGCTTCTTGGATGAGAAGTAAAACACTTTCAAGGAAAAAAAACACAAGAAAGTCCAATTGTCTTTTGGAACAGCAGCTTTGGGAAAGCAGTAGGCGTTTGTTGGACTACAGTAGTAATTGGAAAAAGTGCAAAATTATGCTTATTTGGAGATTTCTTTCTGGGATATATTTGTGAGAAGAAACGTAAATATAGCAAGTTGGGAAAGCATGGCATACTGATTCTAAGATGCAGGGCTTTTTTTGTCATAGAACGCCCAGAACGGAGTTGGGATGGAACCTTGTAGGGTAGGCAAGGCGGGTTGTATGACATGTGTGAGTTCCAGAACCTTTTTTTTTTCTCAAAAAAGCACTGCTAAGATATATTTATGGTAGGATAATGAAACAATGGACCATTGTGGCATATTCATGGTTGCTTTTATTTCCCACCATTTTGTCATAGCAAAATGATACATTAAAGCACATCAACTGATGTTGTGTGTAATTTTCACAGGGTGACTATTAGGTGGGTGAAATGGCAGCATCCACATGCAGAATACTATAAGATTTGGGAGAATCCTCAGGAGTTGCCAAATTCTGAAAAGAAGTGATAAATAAGTGAAGGCATATTTAAAGAAACCAGTGGTGTTTGAATATCCTTGGTGAGTATGGGTTGCCGATTGACTATTAAAGAAGATGGAAAATCAGAAGAAGGAAGAAATTAAATGGACACCCTCAACAGAAAGACTCCAGGATGCTATCACTTTATTACAAGTTTCACAGAAGACATAAAATAGGGTAAACCATCCAAGTCCTGATCAATCAAGACAACATAATCACTGAATGACCACTGAATCAATAGGACTTATCAAAAACTCAGAAGACAGAAAATAGAATGCTATAAAAAATTATTTGTTCAATTATGACTTTGTGAAAATCTTTTGGCTCTCTCTGTTGTTTTTAAAAGAGAAAGGATAAGCTGAGGTTTATCTTTTCTGATGAATAAGTTTCAAAATTCTTCCAACTTCCTGCTACCATGAAGCTTTATATGGGAATTTGGCATTCAGTATCTTAACAGCTGCTTAAGCAGCTCTTACAAAGAATAAATATCAGGAATGGAATTTCTGTTGTTGTTGATGATGATGATATTGACAGTGAACAGAAAAGTTTCAAAAGAATGGTCATTTACTTAGATTTTTACATTATGCATAAGAATCCTCAAAAATAACATATCTGAATATGAACATTGATACATATAAATAGGTAAAAATTTGGAAAGTTGCCTATATATATTTTGAGTCAGAGAAATTGGGCATTGCAGGAGTTGTCTTTTGGGAGAAAGAATTTCTCCAATTATTTATTAAAGTTTTTGTGTACTCTTCCAGTGGGATTGTTCTCCTTCCCTCCAACCCTTACATCTACTACAAGTAGCGATGGCAGCAACCATGGATAGTGGACTCATCTTTTTGCATCTTGCATAGTGCCAGAGATGGAAAAAAATTCTTTGACAGTCTTAAGAAATGACTGTTACATTCAACATTTGATTGCAAAAAGAAAGAATGCTGCACCTAACTTCCTATTAGGATTTTTATTCTTAATAAGCAAACGTTATGGGTGACTATAAAACATGGTGACTGTTTTTGTTAAAATGATAATAGCAGTATTGTGCCACAAACTCTCCTCCTTTTCAACATGCGTGTGGTCATAATGGACATTTAAAAGAGGCAAGAATTGTATCTTGTTACTATGATGATGTTTTCATCAGAGGGATCAGTTTGAGCATCACTGCAGATGCCACCGCTTCCAAGTAGAATCCACTCTAACAACCATACGAAGAATCTCCTGGTTTCAGCCATACTCTTGCAGATCAGAAGAGAGTTTTCTTTCTTTTTGCAGTAGGCACAACAAATCAAGGTAAATATAGGCTAGTTGATGGTTTTTCACATAGTAGAGCTGGATTTTTCTGGTAAAGAATGTGCCTGCTGTTGACTTGCAAAATATACTAAAAATTAAAATTGTGACTGGCTCTGCTGTCTTCTGGTCAAGCCCATTAGTCAGTTCATTCACATTGCAGATATTATTGAAATACTATTTAAAGGACTGGTGTGTTTTGCCTAGAGAAGATATAATAAAGAGAGAACATGATAGCTTGGCTTAAAATATTTAAATATTGTCATATAGAAGAGCAAGTGTGTTCCCTGTTACTGCGGAGATTAATCCTGAGCCAATAGAATCAAATGCCAAGGAAGGGAAGTTTCATTTAGAAGCACTTACAGAAATCGCAAACTTCTTAAAGTAGTACAGTATGCTTGGCAAATAGATGAGCTGTCCTTTGTTTTATGCAGAAGTAGAAAGGCCATCTATCAGGAATACGTATGTCTCCAGAGGATTCATGTTTGGAAAAAGATGGGAGATTCAGTTAGGGTGTCAAATTTCTCCTGAACCCTGAGGTATTTCCTACTTCCTTCAGGAGAACCTGGGCCTAGTTGTTTGGGTCTAGATGCTTGGGATACTATGAATTTTGGCTTGGGCACCGGATTGCCAGTTGAGCCATCAGCCAACCTTAGGTGACATAAGTGTTAGCCTAAGGTTGAATGGCCTACATCCATTCATTAACCTAATTTTTATGAATTTCGATCCTTTTCCAGTGAGACAAGGAGAGAAATAGGGAAAACTGGTTACCAAAAATGAAAGAAAATTAAAAAGGGGAGGGAGTATGTTAGAAAAAAGAAAAGGTGGAGGTTTGAAAAAGAGGCAATGATGTGTTCAAACCAATAACGTAGGCCTTGGTCCTGCCCACTTAAGAGGCACCAACCACTGACATGCAACTCTTGACTTCTTATTCCTGAGGGTTGCTACCATAAAAGAAAAAAAAGATTACTCAGTCTTGTGGTGAAGGGTACAAACATATGGAAAGTAAAGGAATACTTACCTTGCAGAACATCCCCTTCATGGTAATTGCTTATAAGGACAATTCTTAATATGAATATGAATATTTCAAGGCCATACTTCATGCTATGGAATAGAGCTCAGTGTGATCCTGAAACCTCAACTTTAAAAATCTAAGTTCTGTGTAAATTTTTGAATCTTGAAAAACGAAGTTTGTCACTAAATTTGCATTGCATTAACATAGCCTGTTGGCATTAAGGTTATCTTGGAGGGTGTTTGTTTGTTTTGTAATACTGAGCAGGCAGCTTATCTTTTGCTCTCTTTTCTTTCACTTTTAACAAGGATCTTTGTCACAATCAGCCCTTAAAATGTTCTCATCAGTATATATGTGAAGTCCTTAGTAGTCTGATCCAACTCTGAACTTTAGGTATTTCATCAAAATTATTGTTTCTGTATTATTTTACTAAAGTACAAGTATGTTGGGAGGCAGCCAGAGTTGGTTAGAAGAGGGTGGCTATATAAATGATTTAAACAAACAAACAAATATTGATAAAGCAATACAAAAATGAATATTAATGTAATTGTATCTACAAAGACATCAAGATTGCTTTTTTTTTTCTTTTTTTTTAGCATTTACTAAAGTATGCCTGCAGGGGGAAAAACCATACATTTTAACTGAAGTAATGTAAACTTCAGTGAACTACACTCAGATAATCTGTTTTGCAATATTTAGAAGTAAAAATTAGGACAAGTTCCATTTCAGAAACAAAATAAGTTATGCTGGACCTCAAAATTCTAGAAGGAAATGTGGGTTATGTTATTCTGCAGTATCTCTAATATATTACATGAATACATATAATACAACTACAGTACATCATGGCTTTGTGCCAGTTGTTACAATTGGAATGTTATATCCCAAGGGAATGAATTTATACATAAATATATAATCTGTCTTCTCTTGGAGGGAAGGTTGTCTAGTGTTTTGAAGTGTTGGATCATCAATATGCTGATGGTACTGAATTTTTTTTTTCATTTTAGTTAAGAGCAATTTCTTCTGATCTTTGATGTGAGGCACTACTTATTTGTGTAAGATAAGCTCTAAAAAGATCTCTCTTTCCTATAGTTTAATTGTGCACAAAAGAGCCAATATGCCTCTGTGTTCCTGTGCGTGCACCTGCAAATTAGGTAAATAAGCTGAGAGAAATGTAACCTATAGGGTTGGTGATAAAAGTTTGAACTCTCCTTTGCCATTGTTAGCACATTTATGCTGAAACTAGAACCGGTGGACTTGGGAGCTGACAGACTAATTAGGTTGGTTCATCTCTGAAGATTTCTGGAATCAATGGGAATCCCAAATACTTGTGAAATTTTGACATGATGGTGCTCTAATGGAAACTATAGTCTCATTAGAGAATTGTGAGATGGAAATTTGCTGTTGATATGATTTCTACCAAATATCCTCTCAGCTTCTCTAAAATTTAGAGATTCAGAACATTATGGGCAAATACTTCTATGAGATAAGGAGCCCTGGTGGTACAGTGGTTAGAATGCAGTATTGAAGGCAAACTTTGCCCACAGCTTGGAGTTCAATCTTCACAGGGCTCGAAGTTGACTCAGCCTTCTATCCTTCCAAGGTCAGTAAAATGAGGACCCAGATTGCTGACTCTGTAAACCAGTTAAAGATAGGGTAGTAAAGCACTATGAAAACATGCTGCTCTGACCTTTGAACTGTGGACCTTAAACAATCCATTCAACCTCTAACATACCTCTGTCTGAAAAAGGTAAAGACTGTATGGGCCTCAACTCCTTATGAGATGGAAAGTTAGAGAATCCTCAGCCAGCCAAAATGGAATTTTACCCCTCAGCACTCTAAGAATGCTGTGAAAATCAGTAACTGAAGTCTCTGAGAGTCCAGAATAACCTTGCTATTACAGCCAATAGTCCTTTTTTAAAGTCATAAATCTCAGATCCCTTCATTTTGTAAATATAGCATGATAGGGCTGATGTAGAATTATAAACAGACAAAAAAGGGGAAACTATTAGATGCTTTGTTATGAGTCTGGCCAACTTAATTCCAAACAATGCTTACCCTTCATTATGTCCCAAAAAATGAAACTATCCAGATTCTGGGAAAGAAGCAAAGAATGTGACACAGAGATTTCATTGATGAAATGGCAAAGTACATGCAGTTCTAAAACAGAGTTGAAATAATATACTCTATTGCTGCTACTTCTGATACTACAGTACTAATAGAACACCTCTCTCTACATTTTTGTGAAAATCTGACCACAGCTGACGGTGGTCAGTTAGGTTATATAGATAGAATATACATTTGAATTTAAATAAGGAGGAACAACTGCTTTTTTATATATATATATATATATAATTTTATTGATTTTTCAATTAGAAACAATAACATAAATATGATGCAATTAATCACAATATCAACCAAAAAAAATAACACTACTCAATACATTCATGGAAGTGTCCGGTGCCCCCCCCTGCCCCCCCTCTTTCACTTTCCATACCTTCCTCCTCCCTAACCTCAACCTCTCCTCCTTCCTCCCTCTCTTAAAGCAATTAATTCTAATGAATTACTCTACTGGCTAAAAACATAGCATTTGCAACATATTGTTATAGATTTGCAGTGAATCTTTTTGGCAATGAATCATTTGTTAGACAAAATCTTTCAGAAGGTCGGATTAAAAATAAGTGAAAAGAAAAGCTCTGTTACTAGAAACACTTAGAATCATAGAGTCATAGTCTTATAATCCAATGTCCTGCCTAGAGCAGGAATCCTCAGACTGTCCAAGACAAATGACTGTCCAAACTTTTCTTGAAAGCCTCCAATGATATAGTATCTGTCTGTCTGTCTGTCTGTCTGTCTGTCTGTCTGTCTGTCTGTCTGTCTGTCTGTCTGTCTGCCTGCCTGCCTGCCTGTCTATTTTTTCATGGTTGACCATCTCACCACAGAAACTCTAAGCAGGAAACAACCGATAAAGCAGGTCTAATAACCTGAAGATGCCCTATGGTCTCTACCTAACCACATCCCCATGCTCAAGAGCATATGCAAGTCTTTAGTGCTTTAGGAAAGGATAGCAGATTTGGGGCCAACCTAACTTTATTGAGTGTGGCATTCCAAAGGGCAGGTACTAAGACAAAAAAAATCCCCTTTCTGGGTCTGCAAGATGACATCTTTTAATTGACAAGAACTGTAGCATCCGATCGCCTTCCAGATCTGACGAGGTGGCTAGAAACAACTGAGTAAAAAGAGAGTCTGTCCCTCGAATAACCTTGTCCTATGCTCAGATGATGAAGCACATACAGTCTTACAAATGTGCAGATTTATTATCTTCTTCCAGTTCTGAGGCAAGAGGGCAATCTGGGTAGGGCCTGAATTCTGCAATCCCCGTTTTACTGCATTCCTAGCCACAGTTACAAAGAGAGGGAAATACTGAGAACACCAACTGAAATCAAGTTGGAAGTTAAGGTGCTAACTCAGGACTTTGCTTGCTCAGAAAAAAGTACTTTTCTCTAGAACGTGCACCTGAAAGCACACATATGAACAGAAGGTAGGTCTATTGCTCATCTGGACCTCTTGAAATCTGTTGAACACAGGAGTCTCTTCCAAGGCTGTAGACAGTGTTCATTGTAGCAAACTAGTACCATCTTGCGTCATGCCTGGAGCATTATACCTTCCTTTGAAACTTTTCTATTCTTTTTTAAAGTTCATTTAAAACAGCTGTGAACGGTTCATAACATATATATGTTCAACTTCAAATGCTTGCATTTAATATTTAATGTTAAAAAAGAGTCTATATTTTCTTTCTTTTAAAAAAAACATTGCTTTTGTTTACGTCTTGTGAGATACAGAATGGCTAAATTTTCCAATTAAGGTGTATATGTCATCTAGCCAGGAATTGACATTATTGATATTATTTCAATCTTTTATCACCAGAAAGTTGCACAGATAGTGAGAGCCTTAACTCTCTCGCACACTGGGGTTAGAAAAAAAGAAGTCAGGTAGAAGATACTCTAGGCCAGTGGTTCTCAACCTTTTTAATGCCGTGACCCCAACCGGTCGTAAGTCGAGGACTAAACCGGTCATAAGTCGAGGACTAAACCGGTCGTAAGTCGAGGACTTTCCCTGCCCGGGAGCACCGCGCATGCGTGGTTCTGCCCCCTGCGCCGGCCGAGGCGTAGCTGGCAAGCAGCAGAGATGGAGCAGGCCGACCACCAGCTGGCCCAGCCCAAGGGAGGTAAGGCACCCGCCAGAAAAGGGGAAAAAATGGCGGACAAAAAAAATGGCAGACAGCCTTGCTTGGCGACCCCCATGAAATGGTCGATCGACCCCAAATGGGGTCCCGACCCACAGGTTGAGAACCACTGCTCTAGGCAGTGGATGCAAAAGTCTTACCAAGTCCCTATCTTAAACTAGGAAGAAGGACCAAGGAATGAAGACCTCCAGGTTTCTGGGCAAATCTTCAGTATTCCACCCTATGCCCCTGTGTTCCACTACGTCCATGGAAACAAGTATTATTTTGAATATTTGATTCAATTAATTTGAAACAAGATCAAATTGAATAGATTACAAAAAAATTAAATTATGTGCACACTCTGTGAAATTATGTCAACGTTTCTGATATTGTGAATACCCCGATCATTGCTTACCATATGGCTTTCTGGGTTTTAGGAAAAGACCCCAGCTTCTGGAATGCATATATCATTTGTTAACTGGAATGTAAACCCTTCTTTTTCAGATTGAAGTTCATATTCAGACAAGAACCTGTTAATGCCAGGCACAGCTGTTCTATATTTTGAAAAATAAGCAACTAATTTCTACCTACTTCCCATCCAATATACTTGAGCCACCAATTTACAAATGATTGTAAAGCTACAGCAAATGTGCTTAGATAATATATTTGAAACAGGTTTGACAGAGGGTCAGGAAGCAGCAACTCTGTAATGCACAATAAAGAGTGCATGATTAAGCAGATAACTGTATCAGCACAGGGAGCAGTTCCCTTTCTTTCATCCTAGGAGACAGTATTTGTCCCTTTGATCCCTGAACAGATCAAAGATCTCACTAATCAATTATTTCCCTTTTTGTCTTTCACGTTCTGCCACAGACCTTCAAACACAAACAGCAGATTGCTCCAAGAATTCTTTATTTGTTTTCTTTTTTTACAACAACCACACACTACAAATAAGTGTTTTGAATTCACTTTTGAAGAATGTCTATTCTTCAAAATATGACTTTGCAAAGATAAGCTTTTAATATTTTCATGGGGCCGTTTACTACTGGCTACTCTATTAAAGAAAATGCCTTTGATTATTTTAAATCCAACATCGAAAGAAAATCTAGAGCAATAGAAGATGCTATTTTGATAAATACAGCTCTTTTAAAGAACATTTACCCATCAATACCCTGCCAGCATTCTTTTCATTTCTACTTTCTTGCCTTCCTCCATTAGCCCTAAGCTAACTCACATTTTCTTGAACTGAGTGCCTCTATCTGAAAAGTGGGCACATTTAAAATGTTATTTTATGTAAGAAAAAAACCAACAACATACATACATCAGCAACAAGTGTTTCATGTATCTACTGTATCCCAAGCAATGGATCTTATCTTACTTTTATGCTGAAAGGATCCACCGTACAACATGGCTGTATTCAAGACCCACACATTCCTGTGAAACACCAAGCTTGACAGCAATTTGCTTATGAGTGACCTGTTAATTGTTCTTATCAGTTCAACCTTTTTCTTGCAAACCATGTCAGTTGCTGTCATAGATCATCCATTTCATTCTTGATTGCACAAAGATGATTCACCATCTTTATATTTTTGGCCCAACAATTCAGTGTTCATATCAACATTGTTGTTGTTGTTAGTTGTGAAGTCGTGTCCGACCCATTGCGACCCCATGGACTTCCTGTCTTCTACCAATTTCTGGAGTCCATTTAAGCTCACGCCTACTGCTTCAGTGACTCCATCCAGCCATCTCCTTCTCTGTCGTCCCCTTCTTCTATTGCCCTCAATATTTCCCAGCATTAGGCCCTCCAGTGAGTCCTTCCTTCTCATTAGGTGGCCAAAGTATTTGAGTTTCAACTTCAGGATCTGGCCTTCTAAGGAGCAGTCAGGGTTGATCTCTTCTAGGACTGACCGGATTGATCACCTTGCAGTCCAGGGGACTCGCAGGAGTCTTCTCCAGCACCATAGTTCAAAGGCCTCAATTCTTTGTCGCTCAGCCTTTGTTATGGTTCAACTTTCACAGCCATATATTGCAACTGGGAAAACCATGGCCTTGACTATACATACTACCCCCCCCCCAAAAAAAACCCCTGCATTTGGTGCTCAATTTCATTTGGAGGGATTCATTCAGTGATCAAAATTCACAACTGGCATGTTGCTTAAAGCACACTGGTGAGTATCCATTGTAGTACTCATGAACAGTGGCAGTATAACTTTTCTCATAGCAACATTCTATCAACTGAAATATACAAAGAATATGTTGGTGACATTACAGGCATTATTTTTCATTCAACCCTTATCCTTAAAAAAAAAGGTTTGATTGCATCCTGTATGGCTTTTCATCCATCCATTTCCTGTTGTGCACAACAAAAAAGAGGGGTACCTAGGACACAATATGTGCCTTTGAAATAATCCTCAGGATACTAACTGCATTCCAGTAGGACAAACTCAAAAACAATTCAAATGTTTTAAATTTCAGTGCTTTATTTTTCCCATATAGTCATAAAATAGAAACCTCTTGTATCCTTGTTTTGTACCTTGGGCCACGTGTCTATGTGGTAGTCCGTATTCACATGAGTAGTAAAATTAACCAAAGGCATGGTTGTCATGATTTACAAGCTGAGCTTGGCAGATCTAATATTTCATTGCTTAATTTGACTTTTTGACTTGACTTGGCAAAAGATTCACAGCCATGGAATTTAAACTTAAGCCTGCTTTTTCTCATTTTCTGAATTAACAGATTTTTGGCTTGGGATGTGTTGGACTTGAAAATGAGCAGTCGTATGCTTCCATCTCTGGGTTGGGAATCATCAGTTACTACCCGACCTATCTTAAACAACAAATATCTTTAAACACTTTTAAAGCAAAAAAACAATTTAATTGGTGATGGAAAAATCCATTAATCCAAATCTATAATCACTACCTTTTCTAATCCCCACACTGGTTATCAAGGGAGTAGACTTGTTTTTTGTTTTAGTTTTCAAAATAAACCTTGAGTTACTCAGGCAACGCATTAACAGGACAAAAGAGCTATTGTAATGAACATTATCTTCAATTATTTCATCCCTGCCTGGGAATAAACAAGGCAAGTGAGTGAGTACAAACTGTCCTGAGTTGTGTCTTTTTTCCCTTCTCTTTGCATCTGATGCAACTCATGAAAGTTATGCCTCCTCATGAAATTTATTCATCAGGAAAGGTGCTACCAGATTCTGATCTTTTTGCCACCATATATTAAGACAGCTTTCCTTCTAAAATTCCCTTCCCATAGGATTTTTAAAATGTTTACATTTTAAAAGTAATCTCTTTCAATTTTTCCTGTAGATCAGGAAAAGACTGACAGCACAGACTACCCCATTACCTCTTAAGCACAGGAGTAGGCAACCTTGGCTCTTTTATGACTCATGGACTTCAACTCCCAGAATTCCTGAGCCAGTTGAAATCCACGAGTCATAAAAGAGCCAAGGTTGCCTACCCCTGAATATCAAGCAAGGAATTTGTGGTGTTTTTTATTGTAATGAAGGGATACTACCCAGCTTAGCTGTTGCTAAGTAAAGAGAGCATGGTACAGAACAGAGAAGCAAATCACAATACAGATAGTTATTGCTTCAGAATCTCCTATTAGCAAACAAAACAATTCCGAAAGCTCATCAACAGCCAAAAGAGCAATCATACAGACACACCAATCATCCAGCAAATTAAGCCAAATCAACACAGCACTTTTAAATGCATCTGGAAGTTCAATGTCTACCAGACAATATCCATAAGGCAAACAAAAAGCATTCACAGAGTGCACATATCCTGAAGTTCAGCACTGTGAAATATGTGGCTGGAAGGCCATGTGCAAGTCTGACTAGTCCATGTCCAAGTCTGCCTACTTTGGAGTGGATATGAGCACAATTTGAGTTCCTTTTTAAATATTTTTTGTGATTTGAGTGATGAAATTGAAGAGGTCAGATTGATGCCTTTAGTCTTGCAGATGCTTAAAACATCCGTTTCACTCGTTTAAACTCCCTAGAACCCCATCTCCAAATGGATCCTGATTCCATTTAATTTTGGAGTGCAGCCTTCAACATGCCATAGAAAGTCTGGTATGATTCTCTGATCAACAGAAGTTACATATGTCTGCCAAATCATTTCAAACTAACAAAAAAAATACATTTTAAACAAGTTAAAAGCTTGTATGAACATGAACAGTGTGCTCCTCAAACACCAACCCAGAATCAGCCCACGCCACACCAACAAAGAACTTTGCTGTTTGAAAAGGTGGTGGACCAAAGCAAGAACAGTAGCAATACTTATATGCTGAAGAGCTGTGCAGTACTTCAAAGTTAGCCTGGCTTTGCTGACAGTTTGAACAAAGTATTTCTCAAAATGAGTTCATGGAACAATGTGGCATCCTGCAGTTAAGGGGTAGAATAGTTAATCAACCAAAATATAGTGCCGTGGTGGCAAACCTATGGCACGCATGCCACAGGTGGCACACAGAGCCCTCTCTGTGGGCACACACACTGTTGCCCCAGTCCTAGGCCTTCAGCTGGGTTTTACAAAACCTTTTCGCTTTAGGCCTCCGCTGCCGTGTGCAAAAAAAAAAAAAGTTCAATCAATCAATTTCAACTTCTCGCAGGGAAAAAAAGGATCTTGCAAAATTGGAATTGATTGATATTGAATTTTTTAGTCCCACCCAGTCTGCCTTTACCACCGAAGCCACGCCCACTCAATGGGCCACACACACCCAATTGGCCACACACACCCAATGGGCCATGCCCACCCAGCACCCGATGATACCTAAGTGGATTTTGGGTTGCAGTTTGGGCACTCGGTCTCTAAAAGGTTCGCCATCACTGATATAGCGTGTCACTTTAATCAGTGTTTCTCAACCTTGTCAACTTGACAATGTGTGGACTTCAACTCCCAGATTTCCCCATGTTTGCTGGGGAATTCTGGGAGTTGAAGTCCACTTCTTCAAGTTGCTAATTCAGATTGAGAATGTCTGCTTTAGATAAGGGACCAAGATCATCAAGCTCAGGGAACTCTAAGATGAGCTTTGACAAGGGGAAGGAAGCCAGCTCCATCTTGCCTCTGTGCTTTTGCCCACCTGCCTGTCTTCTTCCTCAAAGGAGAAACACCTCTTTTGCACCTGGCTCCTAACAATTAAGAATATCATCTCATCTCAGATGGAAGTTGGACAATCATAAGGAGATAAGTCACCTAGGGTAATGGGGAGCAAGATGTGAATTATGATTTTTATAAAGATGTACATTTGTAGCTCAGATAAGGTAATACATCTTGATTTAATCTAAACGGCTGCTTGTATTTTGTATTGTATTTTGTCTTATTTTGTTCTACCTATGGTCTCTCTTACGAATGAAGGTGAATATAGTCTCCCTCTCTTTCTCTCTCTCTCTCTCTCTCTCTCTCTCTCTCTCTCTCTCTCTCTCTCTCTCTCTCTCTCTCTCTCTCTCTCTCTCTCTCTCTCTCTCTCTCTCTCTCTCTCTCTCTCTCTCTCTGTTGCCTGGACAATTAGCTGCAAGTAAAATCCTGAAGGATTCACAGCCTTTTCCTTTTGCCCCATTGTTGTCCTCTGTTTTCTCCTTCACCTTGACCTATATAATAAACAACCTGCATCTTTGCAAGCCATTTTCAGTTTCCTTCTGATGGGGAATTTATCCTATCACACATCCCCACCCATCTGCTACTGAAAGAAACACAAGACAGCCAAGACCTGGGGAAGATTTGTCCACTCCTTTCCTCCCAAATCAGGTGCAGATAATTTCTTCTGGATGAGGACAGTGACTGAATAGACCCTCCCACGACTTGTGAGAGGGAGCAACAGTAAGACTTGTGGGAGAAGGGTAGGGACCCCTACTGCATCCCTCTGTGAGTGTGCCATTACAGCCCATCACCTCTCAAAGCAAAATGAGCTTTGCTTGCATTCTCCAGCACTTCAATGATGCTGGAGGAGATGCTGAAGAGGCTGCAAGCTGATGTGAAGCAGCTTGTTGAGGCAAATTGTGTGGCCTCTTTAGTTAGACAAAATGCTTCGTGTGGCTTTCTCAGTGTGAAACATCTTATTAAGCCAAATCAAAACCACAGGCTCTGTAGTGATGTGGAGCAATGCACACGCATACACACACACTTTGCATTTGCCTGTCTGCTTTTACATGCCTTCATCTGCTTTCTTTTTCAGGAGAGGTTACAACACAGCAAAATGTGGATATACCCTTCTTACCAACCTATGTGAACTCTTATTTTCCCACATAAAGTGGGAACTCATCAAATTTGCAGACGACACCAAGCTGGCAGGAATGGCCAACACTCCAGAAGACAGGCTTAGGATACAGGAGAATCTGGACAGACTTGAACACTGGGCGCTATCTAACAAAATGAAATTCAATAGTGAAAAAAGCAAGGTTCTACATTTAAGCAAGAAAAACCAAATGTACAGGTATAGTATAGGGGGTACCTTGCTCAATAGTAGTAACTGTGAGAGGGATCTCGGAGTCCTAGTGGACAATCACTTAAATATGAGCCAGCAGTGTGCTGCAGCTGCCAAAAAGGCCAACACAGTGCTAGATTGCATTAACAGAGGGATAGAATCAAGATCACATGAAGTGTTAATACCACTTTACAATGCCTTGGTAAGGCCACACTTGGAATACTGCATCCAGTTTTGGTCACCGCGATGTAAAATAGATGTTGAGACTCTAGAAAGAGTACAGAGAAGAGCAACAAAGATGATTAGGGGACTGGAGGCTAAAGCATATAAGGAATGGTTGCTGGAATTGGGTATGTCTAGTTTAATGAAGAAAAGGACGAGGAGGGACATGATAGCAATGTTCCAAAGAAGAGGGAGTCAAGCTATTTTCCAAAGTGTATGAAGGCAGGACAAGAAGCAACGGGTGGAAACTAATCAAGGAGAGAAGCAACCTAGAACTAAGGAGAAATTTCCTGACAGTTAGAACAATTAACCAGTGGAACAACCTGCCTCCAGAAGCAGTGAATGCTCCAACACTGGAAGTTTTTAAGAAGAGACTGGACAGCCATTTGTCCGAAATGGTATAGGGTTTCCTGCCTGAGCAGGGGGTTGGACTAGATGACCTCCAAGGTCCCTTCCAACTTTATTATTATTAAAGTATTTTCTAAAATCTAAATTATGTATCAGGCTGGTTGGATTCTTGCATTTGTGAGCATTTTTAGTCCAGCCATCTTACTTAAGAGCTACTTTCCCTCAGTGCACCATGCCGTCACCAATTCCTCCAGCCTAAACCAACAATAGTGACACAAGCTGTTCCCACATGTACTGACTAGACTGGAAGACGATTGGGATAAAAGCAACCAATCTCAATCCAGATATCAATATCTCAGTTCTAGCTTTTGAATCTTTCAGAGCACTTGAAGCAATACTACCTGAAACAGTCATGAACAAATTTGAATTCAAACACTCGAACGACTGTATAAAGGGTTTTGCACACTTCTAAATGGAATTTTGGTCACAAAACAATTTTCCATATCAAGTCTCATTTCAACATAGGAACTTCTAATATTATCCCATGTGACTTTGCAACCATAGAAAGGCAGATATCTTATGAATTATGTAATGTGTAAATTCAATTGAACTCAATAGATCTGGACAATTTTTTTTCACTCTCCAACCTTCCCTTTTTGAGAAGGTGGTTGGCTTATAGCTCCAGCTCTTTGCCTTCTCAGTGGTCTTTAATATCATCAATCATGCTATCTTCTGAGCCTCAGGGGATTACAAGTAGAAGTCTCTCCATGGCCAGTTTCAATCAATGTTGTTTTTTTTTGGGGGGGGGGGAGTTAGAGGTCAAGCCTGAGGTCTCTGCTCTTCTATTTAACACCCATATGAAAGCACTGTGGGATGTTTTCTTTCAGCATAGGGTGAGGTATCATTAGTATGCTGATGATATTCAGGTGTACATCTCTGCTCTGAGCCAATCAAGCAATGCTGGCAAGGTCCCTTCCTTGTAATTGGAGGCTAAGAGGGTTTGGATAGTGGAGAGCAATCTTTGGGATAATGGTCAATAGCTTTGGATCAAGCCTAGCTGTGGATTTTAGGCCCTTTGGCTCTGGAGATTTTCAATTTTTGGCTCTGCCTGGTGATGCACTTTTCCAGTAAGTGTAGGAGTGCAATTTGGGGGTCCTTCTTGAACTCACAACTCAAAGACCAGGTGGAAGTCATGGCTAGGGCTGCTTTTGCACAGGTTCATCTTAAGCACCAATTGCACCCATTCCTCAACCAGGAGGCCTTGTTCATGGCGATTTATGCCTTCCTGCTTAAATTCATGTATTGTGCTCTACTTGGGGCTGCCCTTGAAAATTATTCAAAGGCTGCAGTTCAGAATTCAGTTTTGGCATTTCTTGATACACTCAAATAACACTACTGTTCCATAAGCTACAAATTTATGATGCTAGTTACCACCTATATAATGCCTTACATGGCATAGGACCAGACTATTTGTGGGACCACATGCCCCATTGTTTCTGTCTGTTCTACCATGTCTAGCAAAGAGGGAATGCTCTGGGTGCCTACCTTCAAGCAATGTCATTTTGTTGGACCCCAAATTTATGCCTTCTCTGCGGCTGTACTTGTCCTTTAGAATAGCACTTCTCCAGAGATTCAGATGCTCCTAACATTGTTTTTGTAAGTCTTTGAAGATTTGGCTGTTTAGCCCAGTTTAGGCAGTTAGGGAAACTTTGTTGGTGATGTCATTTTGTTTTAGGGTTATTGTACAATCAGGCTATCATTAGTTCATACTCTTTTGATGTTTTAAATCTTTGTACAGCATCCAGAATCACTGGGTGAGATGGGAAGCTCTCTATATAATTTAAACAAATAAAAAAAAACTAAACGTTGTGGAAATAGGACACTGAGCTCTTAATAATAATATTCTGCTCCCTTTTAATCCAAAATCAAAATACTGTAATATCATTTCCTATCACCCATAATGGCTTCAAAATCTAAGGGACTGGTTTGGACAAAACTCAGTAGCACTTTTTCGTGTGGCTGCTGATAAAAACAGGATCGCCAACGTGATCGCCAACGTCCAATAACGGATATGGCACAAGAAGAAGAAGAAGATCACCCATAATGACCAATCACCCAACATAAGAGATTCAAACAAATCACAGTGGTCCAACACAAGAGATTCAAATAAACATGTGTAAACAGGAGTCTGGGTTTTTTAATATATATATTATCCAGTTATGTGAGAAAGATGGGTGGTTTCAAAATTTGATAAACAAATAATATGCAAGAAGGAGGGTATTGAATCCTTAAATCTTGGAACAGACTGTGGTGCGTTGGTGGTACCATTTTGGCCGCTTTACTGAGGAGCAGATAATTTTGACACATTAGTACATCAGTGTGTTTAAAAGAACAGAATACAAATAGTCCTTGACTTACGACCACAATTGAGCCCAAAATTTCTGTTGCTAAGCGAGATAATTGTTAAGTAAATTTTGCCTCATTTTATGACCTTTTTGCCACAGTTGTTAAGTGAATCACTGCAGTTGATAAGTTAGTACTGTAAGTCAATCTGGCTTCCCCATTGACTTTGCTTGTCAGAAGGTCACAAAAGGTGATCACATAACCCTGGGACACGGCAACGGTCATAAGCATGAACCAGTTGCCAAGCATTTGGATTCTGATCATGTGACCACAGGAATGCTGCAAAGGTTGTAAGTTGTGAAAAATGGTCATAAGTCACTTTTTTCAGTGCCGTTGTTATGTCTAACAGTCATTAAATGAACTGTTGTAAGTCGAAGATTTCCTATAACTGATTATTTAGAACTAAACATCGAGCAAGCTTCAACTGCTAAAACAGCCATCTTAATAGAATGTTTCTTGTTCTCCATGGACATTTTAAGAAAATCTCACTTGGACAGTCTTAACTCTTCATTCCCGCAATTCACGTTTTCTGTAAAGAGACCATTGGAAACGAGGGAAAGATTTTGAAGTTCAACTGACTCCTTCTTACAAAAGAGATTACTGTCATACAACATAACATGTAAATGGCATTATATAGTGTACTATCCACCACTTTGTATTTCTCTATTCCAATTCCATTTTATTTTATTTTAAGCAAAGAGCAGATTCTGGCATATGAAAAGGGGATATAGAATCACCACATGGACAATATTTCCAACAATCCCAATATTTTTTCCTTATATCACTTTCAGAATTTATTTATTTTTATTCTTATCATCTTTTGCCTCTATTTCACCTCACAATTACTGCAAATTCTGGTCAAACAACTTCTTTGTAGTTATAGCCAGTTCTATAAGCAAAATAAATAAATAAATAAATAAAAAATTAAAGGACCTTCATAAGATTTCCATTGTTCAATTCAGGATTTGTAATTCAAACCTTAGCAGGTAAAACATCTGCTTGTCAGATAATAAGCATACATCTGGTTTGCACTTGGCTTGGAGTTCAGCAAGGATTTCAGAAGTGTAGACTAAACTTGAGAACAAGTCCATATGGCCACCAGGAAAACTGCATGGACATGTCAGGCTCCCTGGTTCAAACTTGGCAGAAGTTACTCCAGACACTTGGAACAGTTAAGTAAGAATCTTTATTGTAAACTGAGATGAAGCAGTCTCAAGCAGTTGATTATTCTCTACTGTGAGAGTGGAGTTCTTTCTTACACCCATTTACATGGAACCACAACAGTCAGGCACACTGTGACCAGTATCATCTGTATTGGTAATCATCAGACGTAGGTAGATAAATCTTATTCTGTGAGGTTAAATCTTCTACCAGGAATTGAACTCACAAACCATTGCACTATATACAGTGCATTAGCTTTGCGAGCTATCCAAGCTCAGTAGTTTCAAGAAGGGACGTATAGAATCTATCAGAATGATGTATACTTTTTTCTTCCTTAAGTTCTCAGAGCAGAGAGATAAAGATGTTACATTATGCTATGTTCCTATGTATGGGTCATATACACAGCATAGCCCTATGAATTTAAATTGGTGCTTCTTTTTCCTACCTGTCCCATGACTTATTGAACACGTTTCTCAGGTATGATGCTCTAAAGTGGTCCTTGGTAGTTTATTTCTCAAAGTATGATGCTTCATTCCATTACTATTAGCATTTGTGCTCTGAGATCATCTTGTTCTGCTCTGGTTTGTAATCCCAACATCACTGATATCAGAGATCAAGTCAAGGGCATCTCTATTAATGCCTAGATAGCTAGCTGGACCTAACTGATCATGGATATCAGAACTTGGAAGTGAGAAATCCTAGGGCTAGATGCCAAATTAGGAAGAAGGAAGTAGCAAAACCCACTTCATATTGTTGCCAAGATAAATACATCAAAATGTCAGTGAGGCCACCAATAACCATTTTTTACTTGAAAAGGACTTCATTAAAAAAAACCTTCATTTTTAATTAGATGCCAAAGATGATACAGAAAGAAAACCAGTGATAAATCTAGACCAAAGTATGAGGAGTTCCTAACTTTCTCTTTTTCACAGTTATCAGAAGGCATTACAAATAGAATAAAGAAGCTGCAATAAAGTGAATAATTCTGTCAGAACAAGTAGTGATTTTATTTTATTTTATTTATATATATAAAAAACACCACATTGCTTGCAATTCAGAAGCGAAAGTTGCTTCCCTTACCTCTTCCTTTTGCCTGGGGTATTCCTAATTCACATTTTCATGTTTCGCTCTAGGGGATTTGAGGGACATTGTTTGAAACTTCAGGAATATCCTTCTGATGTTACCACCACAGAAACTTCTGACTTCTGATTCTGTGTCATTTTTGACCTGAAGCAGTAGCAGCAAGAGTGACAATCCATAATCTGAACAGAGGAACTGCCAGTAAACTAAATTTATGAACACAAGGCCCTTTGATCCTGAGACATGCCCAAAGGTATTGATAGATGCCTTTGATAAAGGGACCAACCAATCACAGGCTTCTCACCTCTGGTTTGACTTATACTCAAGTACCTTTGATGCACTGTCAGTGTGCCACGCACCTTTGTAACAAGGCATTATTTTGTTGAGTTGCCAACTCTGTGGATTAAGAAGATAAGGAAAAAAGGGTTCTATTCCTCATAGGCAGCAAAGGCCACATCACAATTGACAGTCACATGATTTTCCAAATTACATATTTTCTCCTTATAACAAATATGAAAGAGAGATAAAGAATCATGAACATATTTCCCAATCTATAGAGCTTCTTACAATAAAGTAAGCCCTTGTGCTGAAATTCACATGAAAAAAACTTACATTTTCTTTTTCAGAGCAAAGATCATTTCTATGCAGTAAAGGCAGTGTGGGTGAATGATTTTTAAAAAAATTTACACCGCTCTACAAAGGTTTCTAATGGCACGCTAGGAAGAAAATATTGTTATGAATTTCACTGGCTTGATCACGGCGAAGAGTGATTAGGGAAAGACAAAGGAATGTTAATATTTCTAAATGCTGCTAGATGATTTTCTGAATGGGCAATCAACATACAGGGGTGAAGTCTGGGATCAAGGCTGCTGTACAGATGTGAGTATGAGAAGCAAAGCTAGGCTGAAATATCTGAGAGGTTTTTTTTAATAAGAAAAGTTTTGAGATTTTCTGGGAATAGGTTTTGGCCGGGTTTTTTTTCCAAATGCAATTATGATTAGGATGGCAGCTGCTCCTTCTTCTCCATGATACCTTAGCACAGTGTTTTTCAACTTTTTTCACCACACGGCACACTGACAAGGGGTTAACGTGAGTGGCTGCACCTCTCATTGGTGGGACTTTTAGATTATAAAATCAGAAGTCCCGTGATGTCTCAGGTTGCTTAGGTGTGGGTGGAGAAATGGAGGCAGTCTGCCCTGATGATGTTGTGGAGGCAGAAATCTGGCTGCACAGCTGCACAGCACTTCCTGTCATTGACCTGTGGCTCACTGATGCAACACACTTGTGGATCTTTCACTGCATAGCAGTTGACCTAGAACAGGGGTAGGCAACCTTGGCTCTTTTATGACTCGTGGACTTCATCTCCCAGAATTCCTGAGCCATGCTGGCTCAGAAATTCTGGGAGTTGAAGTCCACGAGTCATAAAAGAGCCAAGGTTGCCTACCCCTGACCTAGAAGGATGCTCGGTTAGGAGGGACACGGTAGAAGATGCTGAATGGTGCTCATCAAGTTGGCAAGAGTTTGCACCACAAGGAAAATTAAATAAACTCTGTCACCAAGTGAAAAATGGAAAAATCTTCATATCCTAGGAGACTCTTGAATAAAATGGTCTTCCCTATTTAACTGCTGATCAATAGGGCAGCTTCTATGTCATGGGTGTCAAACCCGATCGTGTCACATGCCATATCATCACATATCACAATGGGTTTTTTTGCCAGTTTAATACCCCTGTTCTATATCAGTGCTGATATCCACTGTGACAATTGATTCCATCCCAACTTGATTTATCTCTTACCAGGCCTGTGGTGACATTCATATCTCTATTCACTTTTTACTAATTTACTAATGCGCTAGACCAGTCTTTTTTTTTTTAATCACTTTTTCTCAGTTAAATGACTTCACAAGACCTTTGTGGTAAGAAAGGAGATAATAGTATCCATTTGTCAGATTCCTACTAACCTTGCTCCCCGAATTAAAATCCTGTTTGCTCTGCAAAGTTTATTGCATCAAGAATAGAACTCTTCAAAGCAAAGGAAAAAATGTTGCTTTCAAATGTCCTGGCTTCAGTGATATGCTTTATAAGCAAGCTTTGGATCTTCTCATCCTTTGGTGGTGCCGTGATTAGAATGCAGTGTTGCATGCTAACTCTGCCATCAGCCAGGAGTTCGATCCTCACCAACTCAAGCCTTCCATCCTTCCAAGGTTTATAAAATGAGAATCCAGACTGTTGGGAGCAATATATTGATTCTGTAAATCGCTTAGAGAGGGCTGTAAAGCACTTTGAAGCAGTATATAAGTCTGAGTGCTATTGCTATTGGTTTAGCTTTATATTGAGTGTAGTTCAGAGTATGGTTCCTCCTAAAGAAAAGAATATTGAATTTGCTAGTAGAAGGGATTGCATATCTGCCTGGATGTATAGCTAAGGTACTTGGCTGCCTTCACTCCTGAGGTGTTAAGGTGATCTTGGTGGGACTGATATAAAGTTTTAGAGTTATCAGGACCTTAGATAGATTCTGAGGTCTCTTTGAGTGAGGTATCCCAGTGGACATTGTAATTTTCCCCAGAAGATTCATTTAGACTTATGACAGTCCTCCTGATTTATCTAAAGAAGATCAGGTTTAAATTAGAATTTACTTTTCAGGGGGAAAAAATACTCCACCCACTCAAGTTTGTAGAGGACTATGAAATATGGTAAGTGGGAGATGAATGGAGGTTAAAAAAAACCTGAGGCTTATAAAATGCAAATTCATTTATAACCAAATTTTATTATTATTTTTTTGCTGGAAGTCTCCAATATCAAGTTTAATTTGATAGTAGATTCAGTTTCAAAGAGGAACCATCTAAAACAAATGCATATGTATGTATCTCATGATCTGAAATATAAACATAGTATTTTAGATTTTTTCCCCATTTCTATATCAATCTTTTAAAAATAATTTGAAAAAAGTTAAATCTATTCTTCCTATTCAATATCCTTGCTCCCTTCTTCAACCACTTAACCAGAATATTAGTTCATATATTTTGTGTCCTACTTTGATAGAAAAGAAATACTATTGATATTTTTATTTCAGCTTGATAAGAAGCATGTTTGTTTTTGTTCATAGATTTAAAGCCCAAAATGGACCAGCACTGTAAATAAAACATGCAATCTCATTTTAAAAATTTATTACAAGGAACTTTGTTTATGATTTCATGTTCTCCAGTAATAATTAATTGGAGGCCTTCACTGGTCCCCATAGACCAACTATCATTCAAAATGCACTAAAGGATGATCAACACAGAGCATCTCTTTAACAGTAGCAATAACCATATGTGTTTTTGATTCTGGTTTAATATAATTTTTAAAAAGTCTTATTACAATTTATATCATTTACAAATATCAAGACCAACACATTTCTTCATATCTAGATGGACATGCACGCACACCATTTATTCCCACTCACTAATAAATACTTAATAATTGTGATCTTGTATTGCTATAGTTTCTCTGTTCAAAGCAGTGGAAAATCCTGGCAAGTACTAATAAATTAAACATATTTATGTATTTTGGACAACTTGTTATCAATACAAATTATTTTTGCATTACACAAAGTATGTAACAAAAGGAGAAAAAAGGAGAAGCATATCTTCCCTTCAGTCAATTTGCAAATCTTCAGCAAAAAATTATCTGCAAATATTACAAAACACTCCCTTTCAAGAGTTTGTTCAAGTCAGGCAGCATCCAAATTGAATAAAACAAACAAATATATAAATAAAGACAAGCTTTACATCATATCCATATCTAGCTGCATTTTATTATGGGCTGTACTGTAGCTATTTAACATAATCTTAAAAGAGATCGTAGTCTCTGATCAAAAGTAGAGGCCATCTATAGCATGGATGTCAAACTGCCGGCCCACGGGCTGGATGCGTCATTCCAAAACTGCACCCACCCCAGTGCGGCAATGGAAAAAAGTTGCAATATGTTGCAACACGCCACGTGACATTGTGAGTTTGACACCCCTGATCTATAGCAATGCTGAGAAATCAGCAAAATGGAGGGATAATAATTCTAAATTGCCTCTTCTCTATGCATTTTCCTATTGCCTATGCTGATCAAGAGATTTTTATCACACAATGGTTGGAGGTGCACACTGTGTTAGACCTATTGTGCCTGGTTGTTCTCCATGGCCAATTTGCCACAGTCAGCTAGCCATGGCCAACTGCCATGGGACAATTTGCCATGGCCAATTCGCCAAGGGATAAGAGTTACACTAATATCAAAGAAATAGTGGAATAGAAACATTAAAAAAGGATGCAAAAGGAGGGACAACATGAAATGTGAATGACAAAAATTAAAATATTTTTAAAATTATTTTAAACTAGCTGTAGCCAGCCATGCGTTGCTGTGGCTCAGTGTGGTAAAAGCGTGTGTTGCTTTTACGTCCAACAGATGGTGCTGTTTTTTTTTAAAAAGCATGTTTTTATCTGTCACAGGTATAACATCTATATAATATAGGTATATAAAAACATACACGTATTTGAGTGCAACGTTGGGTCAAAATTTCAAAGCAATTGGTGAAGAACTTTCAGAGATTTAAGATTTTGAACAAATGAACATTCACATTTTTATTTATATAGTTAGATAAACTGAATTCTTGAATTGTTCCATCATTAGTTGTACTGCAGCGAATTGACCACAGTGACTTAGCCATGGCGAATTGGCCGTGGCAAGGTGTCCCATTCCATGGTTTCTTAGCCAACCCAGGCAGTTATTAGAATTGATAAACTGTGGTTGATAACTTAGTGTGATGTGCAAAGCTTGATGTATTTTTTGCAGATATACATATTTTTGTATTTATTAGATTTACATATTAGTGTTTTGGTTTTCATGCAGATTTAATGGCATACTAAATGTTAACTGGACATTTAGTAGTTCATACCAACTATCAATACAAAAGAAAAAATCCAGAGTAATCTTCAGTAGAAATCTAAAGATGTAACAATGACAAAGCAACAGTACATTGGACAGTATAATATTTATTGTTAGGGTAAATCAAAATAAAGTCTTTGATGTCTTAAAGATTGAAATATTGCTGTAACGTGTGAGTTCCTTTGGATAAAAAATTCCAGAAATGGAGAATTACAATAAAGAAATCCTTATCATTGACTTCCATTTGGCTCATCCCAGGTGGCAGGAACATTGAAAGACTCCAGAATTAATTTTAATTCAATGCTAGTATAGACTATTGCCTCTCAACCCAACCTTATACAGGTTTCTATAGAGGGAAGCCTCAGGATAGTCCACTGGTGATATTTATGCTTCTCTGTGTTTGGCCTTATGTTCGCATGGTATCAGGAGGCTTCTACAACCTTTTGTAGTTGAGCCATTAACTTCTTGTCTCTTGAGGTCATGGAAGAAATGTTGCAAGAACGATTATTCAATGTTAGCTCCTAAGCCAGGTTTTCCCAACCTTGGTAAATTTAAGATGTGTGGACTTCAACTCCTAGGGAAAGGGCTTCCTGGGGAATTGTGGGAGTTGAAATGCATACTTCTTAAACTTGCCAAGGTTGGAAAACCCTGATATAAACAGTGGGGCAGGCAATTTCTTCATGGTACCTCTCAGCTTCTTGAATTTCTCCATCCTTGCTGATGTCAAGGTGCCATTTCAATAGGCTTTATTTAAATTGCTTAAATAGAAATTAGGACACTATAGTACTTTATCACCATTGCACCAGGCAATGGATTTTCTTTTCTCTTTTTCTTTCAATGAAAACTAAGTGGGGCATATATTTATTTACATGGATGTAAACAATTCCCAACGCCCAATGGCTTGGGGCATTTTATAATATTTTTAAAAAGGAATAATAAAATAACATTATGTGCATCTAAAACATCGGTCCCCAACTTTTGCGATTTGATGGCCTGGTTGGGGGGGTGCAGAGCGGAACTGGGCTGTGTGAGTAATAGGCCAGTGCATACATGTGCAGCTCAACTTGTGCAAGTGGTGGGCTGGGGCACAAGCACGTGAGAACATGCCGGCCCGCCGCTCACACAAGTTGAGCTGTGTGTGTGTATGTGCATGCATGCTCCGGCCAGCCACTCATGTGGGCCAATTCCAAATAGGCCATGGGACAGTAGTGGGCCACAGCCCAGGGGTTGGGGACCCCTGATCTAGAAAGAGAAAAAAAACCATACAAAATAGCACAATGTTGCAGAAGCTCACCAATTACCCTTTCCAAGGGAAATCATTCAGTTTTCAATACCATTGAAAGGATATCAGGACGGGAGTCGTGTAGATGTCTAGGGGGGATGCTATCTAGGTGCCAATTTTAACCCTTCCCATTGGATCAGCTTGCCTCAAACTGTGAAGTAAAGCAGCATATACATTTGATAAATAAAATAGAGAGCTTTATAGGTTAGTTGGCAATAATTTTTCCATTAACGGAGGTGAGAAAATGAAGCCAGGAAGACTGTTGACACAGGGATGATCATAAAGGAATGTTGGATTTGAGCTAGAGATTGCAGTCCTAATTAGTCTTGTGACTCCTACAGACTGTCAGCTGTTTGTAATGGCAACTGACATACAATAGTATTTAATTGTAGTCAAATTGCTTCAAGATTTGTGAAATTGCATCCTATTTGTTCCTACTTAGAAGAGCCTAACACTGCACTTGGCAATGCCAGCAGTAATAAGATCCCTACCAAAGTAACTGAAAAATGTTTCTGAAGGGTTGATGAATGACTGTGTGACCTCAGTGTGCTTGCTCTCATTGAAATAGGCAAGTGTGTACATACATACATACATACATACATACATACATACATACATACATACATACATACATACATATTAGAATGAAACCTTACAGTATTTTCACCTATATACTAAAGCATGAGTTAAATGAGTTTAGTCTGTACTATGGCAGAGGAGTTTTTTTCACTGTTTTGTTTTAATGAGTGACTTCTCTCATTTTTTTCTTTACTTGATACTACAAACTTACATTACTTGTTCACAAAGATTCATCACATTATTTTTGCTTTGTATTCTACCTCTAGCAAGTTACTCTTGCAGGACACTTATTCCTGTGTAATCTACTGAGAAGAGCGTGGTCACCAGACCACCCTAATGCAAATTAAGTTCCTATTGATGTTAGAGAAGTAAAAGAAATTGGTCGTCATTGTCATCTTCACAAAATAGCCTGTTTTGCTTAAATGACACAAATGGCAAGCTGCAGCAGCAAATAGTCTATTGTCATTTGAGTCATTTTGGAAAACATTTATAGAAAAATATATCTTGGTACTTCTGTTGTTGTTGTTTTAAATGAAAGTTGCATAAATATTTGCCTATCCAAATATTTTATTTATTTATTTTTATCCTGCCTTTATTAATTTTATAATTAATTCAAGATGGCAAACATACCTAATACTGCTTCCTCCTCCTATTTTCTCCACAGCAAGAACAGCAGCCCTGTGAGGTGAGTTGGGCTGAGGGAGGGAGATTGGCCCAAAGTCGCTCAGTCACTTTTGTGCCTAAGGCAGGGACTGGAACTCAGTGTCATGGTTTATACCCTTAATCATTAGCTCCCATATAAATATAATTTATGATAAGTTGGGAATGAAACAAATATATTAAAAATGGCTATTGAGGAAATACATGACCACGTTTTCAAACTTCTATAGTTCCACCCCTTCTTAGATGGCAAAGCTACATGATCAAGACATTGCAGACTAAGTACTAGTTACGTGGTGTCAGACTCTCTGCAGCTCCACCTACATTCGATCAGAATGAAAACCAGCTTAGCAATATTTATTTGTTTGTATCCTTTCTTTATTGTTTTTACAAGGCAGTGAACATATCCAACACACCTTCCTCCTCCTGTTTTCCCCATAATAATTATCCTGTGAGGTGGGTTGGGCTGAGAGAGAGAGAGAGAGAGAGAGAGAGTGACAGGCTCAAAGTTACTGAGAAGGTTTTCATGCCTAAGGTGGGACTTGAACTCATGATCTCCTGCTTTCTAGCCGGATGCCCTAACCACTAGGCCAAACTGGCTCTAAATCATGTAAGTATCAAAATACACTACACTTCTTCATACCAGACTCTGCATAAAAGTTCAAATCAATTCGCTGTAGGCTTTTTTGGGTGGCAAGGCCTGAACCAAGCGTCCCATCTATTACTATAACTAAACAGGGCAAGCCTTTCTCTTCCCACCCACATCTGGTACAGGTCAAAGCTGAGCTATAAGAATGGTCTAGAGGAAATAGAAGCCCCATTATGGATTAAAGATTTTAGTAGCTGATTTGCAAGGCAGCATTTTAACATTAGGCCACATTCCCTGTAGCATGTGGCACATGCTTGTATTATTTATGTAGCTGCAGATATTGTTTCAATGATAAGTCCATATAAAGTTCCACAGAGGCAAATTATCCACCCATCGTGTTCCCTCCTCATCCAGAATTCCAAATTGATAATTATGCACTGTGTAAAATTACTTTTCCCGTTATGTTTTATTTGTTACTGGGTTGTTCCATTGGTCAACTTGAGCTGTAAAACAAAAGGGAATAAAGAACATTAGACTGACATTCTCTACGCCTTTCATTATTTAATATCCCATTTTATAGCCTCATGTCACTGCCTATAAATCTTGTCTTTGTCTGTACAAGCTCTGTGCATTACGGGAAGCTTGAGCCTGAACTCTCAGCATGAATGTTGATCAAGATTGAACACACATATTTTTTGTCGCTTTTGACAACATTCTATTCAAAGGTGTTCTTGCATCTAGGGTTACAATTCTGTACCTGATTATCCAGAAGCAAGCCACACTGCAGGCACCCGGTCTTACTTTTCAGGAAGAAAGAGGGACTGATATATGCTTAGTTTTTCCAGTTATTGAAAAGTAGGCTTTTGAGCCTTCTTTTAATTTTTTTCTTTCTTTCAATACTTTAATCATTCAATAAAATAATTAGAAATCATTTCATTCAATTAAAGTTCTATTCTGATTTTAGGGAATAAAACAATTCTTTACTTAATCTATGGAAACCTGAGATGTAATTTCTTGATCCCTTATCTGGGAAGGTTTTTTAAACCCTGGATTACATAACTGGCATTCCCAGTCTATTAATAGCCATTGATAAAGATATTTAAAGTGCCCGAGTGAATGTCCAAATTCGAAAGCTTGACAGTTGCTGTCTAAATTGTTACCATTGCTTTCTTGTGCTCTTCACGTCTGTAATCTATACCTCTTCTCTTTAGATCAGGGGTAGTCAACCTTGGCTCTTTTATGACTCGTGGACTTCAATTCCCAGAATTCCTGAGCCAGCTTAGCTGGCTCAGGAATTCTGGGAGTTGAAGTCCACGAGTCATAAAAGAGTCAAGGTTGACTACCCCTGCTTTAGATCCTTAAAGAATTGCTTTTCCCTTGCAATGACCCAATTTCCCCATTTAGTGGAACCCATACTTGTTCCACGTTTTTATTTGAGTGGACAGCAGGAGGGAAACTCTAAGTGTGGCTATAGTTAAGACGGTACCTCCCCTTTATTCCAAACTTGCCCAATTAAATGTGCAAAGTGTCCTTGGGTTTTGCTGCTCTGGGGTGGTGGGGAGAGATGAGTGTTTTGCCTCCCTTAGGGTGAGGTGTTATGGGGTTGTGAATGGCCAGGAATAATGAGACAATGTGGCCTCTAAATAGGTGCTTTTGGTATTTGCTGGGAGTTATTTTATGTATTACAGGGAGTCCTCAACTTACAACCACAACTGAAATTTCTGTTGCTAAGCAAAACAGTTGTTAAGTGAGTTTTGCCCCATCTTATGACCATACTTGCCACAGTTGTTAAGTTAGTAAAATGGCTGCTAAGGGAATCTGGTTCCCATTGACTCTGCTTGTCAAAGGGTTGCAAAAGCGGATCATGGGACATTGTAACCATTGTAAATACATGGCCAACTGCCAAACGTCTGGATTTTGACAATTTGACCATGGGGTGCTGCGCGGTTGTATGTGTGAAAACCAATCATAAATCACATTTTCAGGGCCCTTGTAACTTCGGTCACTAAAGAAAGTCCTATACAGGTAGTCCTCGACTTACAACAGTTCGTTTAGTGACCATTCAAAGTTACAAGCCCCCCCCCCCCCAAAGTGAGTTGTGACTGTATTTTTCCCACTTATGACCATTGTAGCATCCCCAGGATCACGTGATCAAAATTCGAACACCTGGCAACTGACTCATATTTCTGATGGTAGCCGTGTCCCGGGGTCATGTGATCACCTTTTGCCAACTTCTGACAAGCAAAGTCAGTGGGGAAGCTGGATTTGCTTAAGAACCACATTACTAATTTACTTAACAGTAAATCAGTAAATAATTGAAATCGCATTACAGTGATTCACTTAACAGTTATGGTAAGGAAGGGCAAAACTCACTTAACAAACATCTCACTTAGCAACAAACATTTTGAGCTAAATTGTGGACGTTGTATTGCTTGTATTTTGTTTTGTCTTTCCTGGGAGAAGAGGTTGTTTGTATGTGATTGTGCAAAAGACCTGTATGTGTCCTTTTGGTGCTTCTCACATGGACGTTTTATGCTTCCTTTGGGTCTGAGGGAGGCTTAGATTTTTGTTTGGGGTCAAATGTGATATCTGTGTGTTTCGCTCAGCATTTGTCTTTTCATCCCAGGTCATTGTGACCAGGGTTGTGTGTGCATGGGCATATTTTTTTCGTGTTTGTTTGTGTGTGTGTGCGTGTGTATTCATGCATGGTGAGGAATATCTTTTACAAGTCTGTGTGGTGGATTTTTGTGGTGGTTGTCATTGCTTATGTCTCATTATTTTCTTTTCTTAGGAGATTAATATGTTGTTCTGCTGTAAGGGCAAATAGATTTTTGGCATTTAGCTCCAGTGTTAATGTCTGCCCTTTAGCTCGATTTCTTAAGCAAGCAACTTATCAATTGTGACCAGGCAAGCCAAATTGGCGACCATTGTTTTGATGTTTATGACAGTTTTTTAAATTTTAATGAGAGTTTTGATGATGTGTAGTCTTTAACATGCATTGATGTTTCACCCCAGTGGTAATTGTGTCCAAAGTTGGTTTGTGTTTTTCTAAGAACGCATTATCCCACTCCTTATGATTAGCTTTCCCTATGGCCATTGCTTCCTACAAATCCAGAAATAGCATGCGACAGGATGGCTCAGGGCTTATTTCAGATTTGTGAGACAAATAAGAATATCAAAGGTTGTAAGGTACAATCATTCATTAAACCACAACTTAATAAATATGGGTTAAAACACAGCTTTGCTTTTATATTCCGGGGAAAAAATAGTTGATTTTGCTCCACTGATCTCTGAAGCTATCCTATATTAATAATCTCAGACTCCAAAGATATTCTGTGCAGTGCATACCAGCTCTGCACAGCAATAGAATTTGCTCCTTAATGACTAATTACAGTCCATTTTCAGAACTCACATAATTTAATTATTTAAGAACCTTGCAGTGCATTTACTACAAAGCAGGGATATTCATAATTCCAACTGCGCATTATCTTTGAAGTGAATTCACTTAAAAAAATTACACACTGAAATAAATGAAAATATGTTACAGAAAAATAGAATGTTCTTTTCTCTTGGCCTTCTTCCTCAATGCAATTATAATACTTTTTATTTAACTCTCCAGTGTCAGACGATACATAGCAGTGAATAAGATTTTCAAGAGTTAGGTTCTCAAGCCCCTTGACTTGTTGAAGCAAAGTCTTAATATGATATTTTAAAAGCAAACATGGCACAGATCATGATAAGTCAATATTCCTATGATTTTGTTTTGTGGTGTAATTGCGAGTAAGACAACTTTGTTTGGTTAATTCACTGCTTATTATACTCCATGTTGTTCTCTTATAGCCACTGCATGAAAATTTCATTTTTAGCAAGTGTTTAATTATTGCTCTAAAAATGTTCAGTGTTTGTGTGTATTTTTTGAGTTGCAAAGCACATCCAACATTTCTGAAAAATGGGGATTTGTGCATGTTTATATGTCTGTTGATGTCACATGGCAATTCAGGAATGCTAATCTTAAGTATCACAAGTTAAAATAGCAAGCTTAAGACTGCAAAGGAACACCTAGAGTTTTGAAAGTCCTTTTATTGATCATTATTTTATTTTATTGCTTTCTCCTTGTTAGTCATAAACAAGGATTTGCTGAAGCTCGCTAACTTTTCTGCACTGAGGCCATTTTCAAGCAGTGAAATCAATGAGAAAGGAAATAGTCATAGCTGAATGCGTCTTCTCTCATGGAGAAATTGAATAACAACTTAGTTATTTTATGATTGCCCTCATTAATATTTATTTTTGTAGAGTTATATAGCTACTCTAAGATACCCATGGGTTAGGCTCATGAATATTTGTATTTCCTCTTGATGTTCGTCTTGCAGTACAAATATGGGTGTGTTTTTTTTTTTTAAAAAAATATGAATTTACACATCATGTGACTTTAATCCAATTGCCTAGTTGCAAACTGAAGTGGCCTTTTTTATGGGAGCATGGGAGACAGGCAGGGAAGAGTTACAAGCATTAATATACAGTATAACTGAATTAAGAGATGAAAACTTGGTTGTGCTTAATATAGCTAAGCACTCTGGACCAGGTGCACAATTGCAGTTTCTGCTGCCAACACCTGCCCCTATGAAAAAGCCTCTCTCTTACCTTGAAATTTGATTGGTTCCAAGTCTGCTAGTCTTTTAGAAGTTTGAAGATCTGGTTCTTCTATAGGTTGCTAGGCCAGAATGGTATCAGAGACTGCGGGAATGATGAGCTGCATGGCTGGTCTCTGGTGTGCTATGTTTTAGTTTATTATGCTTTGGGTTTTTTTCTCATTTTCCTTTGTACCTGTTGTTTTTAACCTATGTTTTGTACCTGTTGTTTTTAACCTATGTTTTGTACCTGTTGTTTTTAACCTACTTGCCAAGAAATGCTTGGCAAGTAGACAGCCAGATCAATCAATCAGTCAACCAATAAACAATCAATAAACAATCAGACTTTCGATGTAATGCTTGTATTCATTGCCATAAATAAATACTTGTCCAATTGTCTTCATGCAGAAAGGATGAGATTTCATTGTTCAATATTTTGTAGAGAAAATGCACCCTGGATCTCATTGTTCCATTTATATCTGAGCCAATGATCCTCTTTTCACGGGAAAAAAAATGTCAAAAAAGGAGAGGCTATTAAAGTAACAGTAATACTAATTTGCTCCTGATTCATCTGGGCTTCCAAAAAGGTGCTTTCATACTCTGCCTTTAACAGGGCAACTAATCCAATACATCATGCGCCATAAAAACTTTGCAATCATTTTGACTTTCTAACAGTTCATACTGAATTCATGCCTATAAAAATGGATCATTTCTGTAAGCTTATTTTTCCATTCTGGCTATCACATAGATTCCTATTTCTGTTGCTCTAATGTAAGTAACCAAACCCTGTCAAAACCTTTATTAAATACTATTCATCATGTATCAAATGAGCAGTGTAAAAAATAATGATACTATTAAAGATAACAAATAGTTTCAAATGTTCCATTCTTGGGCCATAAGTATTTTACTGAAATGCTTTTTAAAAAGGTCCTTATTACAGTGCATACTGATTCAGCCTCTCTGCCAATCCTTTTCTCTCAAGCCCTTTCATACTTTTTTGTTGTTGTTTGACTGAATCTAGTGCTTCATTGTCTGGGCACACTTTACAGCTGGATAAAGAGCTTTGTTCCCTTGACTGAGTTTGTACTGTTCTTTGGCCTTGTTTCTCAATGCTATCTCACCGCAGCAGCAGACATTGAAAACATGCTATTCCCACACCCACCAAACACAACGCTTGGGGATAAGAACTGCACCATTGATAGAGTCTGCATTCTTTCCCACTGGTTCCCACCAGAATGTCGCTACCAATTTCCTGGGCCTTATCAAATTTAAAAAAAAAGAAGCTTTTGAAAAGTGGAAACAAAACATCAGACTCCATTGTTGGGCAACGTCGATTGCTATCATCTGTGTTTTCCATCATTCTACATGAAGCCTACAAACATCACCTAATACAGATCCTCAGATTTACTGTGGACAGGTATTGTTCAGTATCGTTAATCTTTCATCCTAGCTTTTCAGAGAATTTTGACACTTTCCATGTTTTAACCCATAGGTTGCCTCTACCTGATAGTAATGTGAAAGATTCAAGTTTAATTTTCAAAGCTGTACTTTCCTCTTATAACTGTGAAAAACACAGTCACTGCTGTTAAACTTTGATCTAAGAAGTTAATTATTCTGGGTCTAATCTTCTAATGGTCCTAAACTATAAACTGCCCAGGGTCACTTCGTAGGGTGGTCAGTGAATAAATTTGATAAATAAAATTTCAAATCTTGATTTTGGTATATTCAGATATTTCAATACTGAAAGAAATAGTAATGACCTGAAAAAGAAAAAAAACAAGCACGACATGACTAGAAACCAGAATCCCTTCTATTTTGTTGGGTTATAATATACTATATCTATCTATCTATCTATCTATCTATCTATCTATCTATCTATCTATCTATCTATCTATCTATCTATCTATCTATCTATCTATCTATCTATCTATCTATCATCTCTCTATCATCTGTCTGTCATATCTACTAGATATATTATATAAATAGTAATCAGGATAATGATATATATCCTTGAAGAAACACAGTGCTTGAACAACACATTTAGCTGTAGCATATCAAACCTGAACAATGTTTGCCATATTTTTGCGCTATTGTATCCAACTTTTTTCCAGTAAAATAGAGAACTGTGAAATTACACCCTGAAAAAGTTGGTAATGGATCCTGGGAAATGTACTGATGTTAGAGTAGGTTGTTATCAATATGTAGATGATACACAATTTGATTTTTCCACCTCTTCAAAGCCACATGGGATTGTACAGTATTAGTGTGAAGTTACACACAAACCAGAAAAGATTGCTGGTGCCCAATGATGAGAATTAAACTGAAGTAGAGTGTAGCACCACTGAAAGAACAGATTCATAATTTGAGAGTGGTATTATTAAAACTTATTGGACATATTTAATGGTTTAATTGATGTCATGTTTTTAATATCCATTAAAAATACACGGACACTTTTGTTTAGCAAGTAATGCAAAAATGGATTTCTTTACTAAAAACTTGAGAAACTGATATTGGGGGGGGGGACCCAAAATTAATTATTGTGGGATTTTTAGTTTTTTACCTTACAATACTTTTTTTTAAGCAAAAGGGTAGTATATAAATCCACAAAAAATGAATGGAATTCACTCATAGGGAATGGACATTGTCCCTCTTATATATTACACAATTCATGAATTAGGCCCCATGTTAACCCTTATTGAAGGGTTAAAATATATTTGCACATCATTGCAGTAGTTAATTTTAGGAGTTCTTTAGACAATGAGCCTTGAGTTGTGCCAAGATTAATTTAAATATGAATTGGCTCAGTGTACAGGTTTTGTTATACTATGAATTGGCTGGCATTTTCCTTAAAACTAATTTAAACTCTGATGTGAAAGACATAAATAAAAATACTTTATAGACATTTTTTCCATGTTAAAATTTTCCCTTTGGCTGAAATTTTGGTTGTTTACAAATGCAACCAAGCACCATTTTGGCAGGGATAATTTTATGAGCTGATTCATAAAATTATAGTTTTTGGTATATATAGTTTTATTAAAACTTCTTGTTTGAAAGAAGATAAAAACCAATATAAAATATAAAATATAAAGGAAGAAAAAATAAAAAAATAAAGAAAAAGCAAAAAATGCAAGAAAAGAAAAAAGTTCAAAGAAAATAAGACAGAAAAAAATTAAGTGGTTTCCCATATTCTTCAAAGCAATTATAAGTACAAATATATTTTAGTTACATATGACTCTTCTTTTTATAGCCTGGTCTATCTAACCATCAAAGCTCATTATTTCCATTTTTATGCAAAACCTCCATAAGAGGCTTCCAGTCATCAATAAATATTGATAATGTCTCTTCTCTAATCAAAAAAGTCAGTTTATCTATTTCAGCAAAATGTGTCAGCTTTACCAACCATTCCTCCTAAGTAGTTTTAAATCTTATTTATAATATTACTTTTACATGTCTTTCAACCTAAAACAAAGTAAACACAATAGGATGGACTATTTTGAATTCGTGATTTTAAGATTTAGAAATTATATCCAATCAGCAAAATTTAAAGCAGAAAAATTGAGAGGGAAGTTATATAGTTGAAACTGTGTGAGGATCAAGAGGAGGAAAATATCTGAGCAATCTAATTCAGATCAAGAAGGGGTTCATTTAATCCAGAGCCTCCTGAAGTGAGCACACTCCACACTCTTTTCCCGCTAACTTAAACGTCCTTGGCAAAAGCGCAGCTGGTATCAGAGCAATATTCTGCTTTCAGTTCACAGCATGTCAGAAATAAATCTAGCTATCAATTGCACCAATTGCACTTTTCCAAATATTTTTCAAGATCAGACCCATACATAGAGCATAAGTGATTAAATATGGATTAGGATGGGCCAATATGAATTTTTAGAAAGACACACAACTAGTGCAATGGTTGAAAGCATTAAAAAATGATATGGAGTAAACTTGAGATGTATATAATACTGAAAATGGGCAAAAGATATATCTTTCCCTCATACAAATACTCTATTCTATGTCTGTCCTTACATAGAGTGGAACCTGAATTGAGATTTCAGAGCTGTTATCTAAATTATATTTTCAAAGCAGATACATTTTGACAAAAGTGATCTTCCATTCACTGTCTTGTGCTAATCCATTACTGTATTGGATGACAGTTGAAAACTTAATCCACAAATTTAATGCAATACTTCAGGCATGCAAATATTCAGTAAAATGTCTTGGGAGACAATTAATTCTGGAAATTAGTATCATGGCAAAGTGAACTCTGATCTTCTAGTAGAAAAAGTAAAACAAGGTATTGGAAGCTGGAGATTTCGAAATAATCACAGCAAGCATGAATTTCAGCTGCAAGAAAGAAAACTTTCCCCTAAACATTTTTGCTTTAGTTTGTTGTTCATCTATTCATTGATTAAGCTCCCTGCAGGATCGGTATTGGATGAATTAGCTGGGAGTTTTATACATGCTCACCTGATTTTATTTGCTGTTTCAAAGTCAGTTTCTATGCGGATTCGCAAACCTGCTTCAACTACGTGATTTAGCCAAAGTGTTGATGTATCGAAACACCCCTTCAAAGACTTTTGCATAGCCCTTTGTGGCAGCATAAAATACTTATATAATCACATTGAGAAAACCTGCTTCACCTGATGGGGTCTGAACTGGCTGTGATCTTCAAATTATAGTGGATAATTCAGTGGAAAAAAATCAACCCAGTATGAGGTGCAATGAGGAAGACAAATTGTATTTATCGGATCATTAAGAAAGGAACTGAAAATAAGGCTGCCAACATTGTAATGCCTATATACAAATCTACCTAGCAACCATTCTTGAAATAACTGTAAACTACTGTTCACTCCTCATTAAGATAAAAAAAAATAATCTGACTTAGAAAAGGTTGAAAAAAACAACAAAGATAATGAAGGAGTTGGAACTATTCCCTGAACAAAATGGTTCTGACAGGCAAGTTTCTTTTTAACTTTAAAAGAAGAAAATGGTTGGGGGGCTATATAAAAGAGGCATCTAAAAGCTTGCATTGTGGATAAAGTATCAAAAAATCTGAACAGTGAGAGACCTGCCCAGGAACAGTCAGATAAGAGATAACATAGCCTGCGGCTGTTTGGGCAAGAGGCTCAGAAGGAACTCTCCCTAGCTTCTAAGGCTATAAAAGAGATGGGGGCAGAAATGCACTTTCAAACTTGCAAGATTCTGTTAATGTAGCTTTATAATAAAGTAAAATTAGCATACATGGTCATGCTTCCTGTCTGGTCTACTTAGTAAGGCTAACGTCAATATTGTAAGATAGAAAGTTCAATTCTCCTCCCGTCCTCTTTACAACCTGAGAAACTAGGAAGGGTCTCATCTGAGCTTTTTGCCCTGTCCACTATCCAGCTGAGAGTCCTCCTGTCTCTTATTTGACTATTCCCTAGGCAGTGTCTTTTGGCCCAGCCTCCCAAGGTCTTTCCTACACAATCTGAACCTGAACAAGATGGAATTGTCAATGCTGCTAACATTGGATATTCTTGCTTTGACAACATATGGAGATGCAGCCATTTTCCTTCTTATGTTTTACTCTTAGAATTAGAGCTAGAATTAGATGATACTGGGGGGGGGGAGGAGAAGGAATGTGCATGGGAGTTTAGTTAGACATAACAATATTGTAACTAGTGTGAGAACCAAGGTTTTTTGAAATAAGAGATGATAAGAAATGGCGGGTTGAAGAACTGGAGAGAAAGCCTGCATTTCAAACTAATTGGAGAATGTGATTTATAACTGTTAATTAGAGGAGGGAATTGTGCTTTGATACTATGTGCTCAGGGAAGGGGAATTCAGATTTTGGCTTTGCCTATGTACGTGCCGATGCTATGTTAATCGAATAAAGATTATTTAAGGTAAACAATGCCTCAAAGTTCTTTGAAGAGTTTCATCTGTCGGAACCATGACAGGAATAGTTACTGGTTCTGGAGACTGGCTTCAGGATTTGACAGATATGCCTGATTGGGTCACATTTCATCTTAAGAACCAAGTTCATGATAAGCCAGACATGTCCGTTCTTGAAGGAGAAAGAGCTGAAATCAGTGAATCTCAAGGTTGGATTACTGTAATCTGTTTCTTGTAGGATGGCCCTTAAAGATAATCAGGAAACAAGCAACATAGATTCACTTGGAAACACCCAGTCAAGAGCATTGTGGAGCTTCTTGTTAAAGTCCCCCTGGAATCAGTTGCTTTGCCAGGTTGTAATACGTTGATTGGTAGACCTTATACATACAGTTCTTTCTACGTCATAGTCCATAGTATCTATAACCACTAACTATAAGGGTCTCCCCTTGGCTAGTGTGCCAAATGGTTGGTTTATAGAAGATCTGCATATGGATATGGATCTCACTTCTGTGCCTAGTTTACATCACCCTGGCAGTTCCCACAAATACAGATATTGTGATCAGGCCTCTTGTCTAGGGTGAAGTCCAGCTAGAGACTATAACTGGTTCAAAAATACTTTGTGCAATGAATTGTTCCAATTCTCATTCCCACATATTCCTTCAATCCTTCCTTGAAAATCTGTGGGAATATCCATCTTTTCTGCATTTGAATACTCTACAAGATAATTTCCAAAGGAGCAAGCCCATTGATTTCCAGAAGACTTTTGTGATCCTTCTTGGTTTACAATGAAAGGATCACAAAAGCCTTAGGAAATAAATGGGTTTGCTCGCTTGGTTACAATGAAAGGTCGACTCTACCAAATTGACCGAAGTGCACATTTATTGGGAAACTTCCACTAAATGCAACAATCTGTTTATTGTAATCATGAAGTGACTTTTCTAACTTAGATGGATAGTGATAGAATAAATGGGAATAGTTTTGTTTTTTGTGGTCAGTGGAAGATATACCAGAACTTGAGCCAAACTCCATTATACTCACAGATGCCAACAACTGTGACCCTGAACCTCATGAGGTCCTCATATTTTTAACTAAATATAGATTTGGTACTCCTGTCCAGCAGATGGATCTTGGTTTACATCTTGTTTGTATATCCAACATGGAAGCCTGGATTACAAATCTGCCATTAGTCCTAAATATGCAAACCTTTTGAGTGTGTCATGCTCTCTTTTGGAACGAAGAACACTTCACATTCCTGAATCGAGGCCTACTCTGCTTATATTTCCCCCATAGCTTTAAACATGCCCATCTCTTCTGTGACATTGAAACAATTTCCAATAATGCATCGAACCAGTTGAAGATCCTCTGATTTTTGCTCATCCTGAAAGCTCAAGAACATTGCAAAAACTTGCAGAATGAATTGCTCTTAATTTTGTGGTGTGGCTTTTTGTTGCTTTTCCTATGCTGTGATTTAGCACAGAGGTAGCATCGAGTGTCTCCATCTTTAATTCCATATATAAGATGATCACAAAGGAGGCCTTTAGAAGATGTCCAAACTATCAGAGTTCAACAAGGTGTTGGGTGTAGTAGGAAAATGGGCAAGATGATTTATACCCGCCAACTATCAAAATAATTATTCTGTTGTGGGGTTTCTATTTTTTAGCCTCCGGGTAAAAAGAAAGTCTTTCTGCTTGTGAGTTCCATGAAATTGGGTGGTTTATATAAAACTTCAATTACAAGAGATGAATGGGGGCACCATCTCAATTTTTTTGACCTCCCCAGCAGAGGCCCATGTTATGCAATGACGTTCAGGACTGAGCTAAGATAACACATCATAGTAAGCAGTTGGGCCCGGCAATAACTGAGTGTGAGTCTAATGTGACAGAGAGTGGGGGAGGGCACCTATTTCATTCCCTAAGACCTAAGCCATAGGTGGCAAGCTTGGTACTGCACTCTAAATATAAGATGGGGAAAAAAACCAAGAAAGACAGAGCATTAGATTGAAAGATGTTCACAGTCAAGACCAAAAATATGCAGCCATATGGATAGAAGAAAAGAATCCCAATAGATTAAAAAAAACACTTAATGTCTTATCCAACCATGTGCAAACTCTTGCCAAGATGATAGTCCCAAAGTTTCATTTTCAAGAGGCAACTGGACTTTCTTTGTTTTTCCTTTGTTTCATTTCTAAAGAACTGAAGAAGCTTCTTGGATGAGAAGCGAAACGTCTTCAAGGAAGCAACCAAGAAAGTCCAGTTGCCTCTTGAAAAAGCACGTTTGGGACAACCATGACTGGATGTTTGCCATTCCATTTTTATAGCAATGTGCAGCACAAAAATACACAAAATTCACATTTCATGAAAACAAAACATTTTGGTAAAAAATTTCCATTATATCCACTGTTTTTGGAGTTGAAAACATTATATTGCAAAATTCTGGGATGAGAATAATATGTACTCCATCTGTGTCTTTATGTTGGAAGTGTAAATTAGGTTGGTTTGCTTCGATATGCAGACTAAACAAATTTATCCAATATCTTTAGGGAAGCCCTGGAGTAGTTTTTCAGCTCTTTCAAAATGCATTTCTCCTCTAAAAAATAAATGTAACAAGACAAGACTTTAAATTGATATGGTTTTCATGCCAAATTTTACTCCCCCAGGTGGTCAGCCTCTCTCATGATTAGTGGAGAAAACAAGAAAGGCAACTGAGATTGGCAAACTCCTGAAAAGTAAATGAAGTTAAAGGATGACCCTATCCTCTTTAAAAGCACATCTTATGAATGCACAAAGTGCTTACTTCTTAGCAAATTCAGTGATGCTTACTTCCATTTCTTATCACAAATCTCACTTGGTTGCATTCAAATTTGAACCATTTATTGTTCTTTGCAGTACTAATTAATATAAGTTCAAAAGGAGTCTCATGGTGTGCAGTTTTGTAAAAAAAAAAAAAGGGAACTTGGAAATTGCAGTTAACACAGATGTAGTTATTCAAATATTTGAGATCAATGAGCAGCAGTCTTTTCTTTTAAAATTCCCACTAATCTTTCCTCCATAGCATACAAAATCTTCTGTCCTATCTTTTCTACATTCTTAAAACATGTTATTGCTTTTTCTCTTTGCCTGTCTCATTGCATGTTCCCTCATAAAGACTAGATGAATTGATAGCAGCCAGCTGAGATACATATCTTCTGATCTGCATGTCCCAAACCAGTGTGTTGGAAGTAGAAAATCAGAAGATTTTCCATATTGTGAAAGAAATATTTTGATCAGGCCAAGAGTGCTGAATATGTTGCTCAGCAACATGTTGGCAATATGAATCTTTGAATCCTTACCTCTTCATGAAAGGACATCTACAGTGAACCTTGGAAGTAGAATAGCAAGTCAAGTAAGCTTTTCCAG
The DNA here is from genome assembly GCF_001527695.2 of Protobothrops mucrosquamatus. Classification (NCBI taxonomy): domain Eukaryota; kingdom Metazoa; phylum Chordata; class Lepidosauria; order Squamata; family Viperidae; genus Protobothrops; species Protobothrops mucrosquamatus. The sequence continues at coordinate 289,557 of NW_015386171.1, read as the reverse complement.
AAGAATCATCAGGTGTTGTGTGCCCTTCATTTACCAATGAAACAAGCCTTCTCTTTTTTACATAGAAAGGATGGAAAAAGAAGTAAAACCTTCTTATCTTGATTTGCATACACTGTATATAGGTTTTCTCATTTCAAAGTACTCACGGGAATTCCTGTCTTCTTGACCTGCTTAATAAATTTTCCTATTCAGAACTTCGAAAAAAAATGTTCTTGGGATCAATTGTTTCCACCTGAAACTTATCCAGAAGTCTGCTTTTTCTTTCTCTTTTTTTGGTAAACATATCTGTAAAGAATCTTCTGAAAATCAAGTTTGAATGGGTCAGGAGATTTATTGATCCTAGGTTTGTGTGGTTCAATATCACCAGTACATGTCATTGTTATGAGTTTTTGCATATTCGACAATTTTATAGAATTATTTTAATGTATCTTTTACCTATTTTGCTTAGTATATTAGTTTTATAAACAAATTTTCCTAATAGATTCATTTTCTCTCTGTTTTTAAAGATATAGATAATAAAGCTATAAAGCTATATATTATTTTTTTTAAATGAGACCGCTAAACTTTTACAAATATTTTTCTACTTCTGGATGTACCTTGCCTGCAAATGTATCATTTTTGTATTTTGAATTTTCAAGTAAAGAACAGCTATTATAAGTAGTCCTTGACTTACCACCACAACAAGGGTCAGAATTTTCATTGCTAAGCAAGATGGTTCTTAAGTGAGTCAATTTTACAATTTTACAATTTTTTTTACCATGGTCACTAAGCAAATCTGGCTCAATCCATTGACATTGCCTGTTTGAAGCTCATAAATAGCATGACCTTGTGGATGCTACGAAGGTTCTAAGTTTGTGGAGTGGTCATAAGTCATTTTTTTCAGTGCTATTGTAACTCTGAATAGTCACTAAATGAATGGTTGTAAGTTAAGGACTACCTTTAGTAGATTTTTCTTTTGGCTGCACATCTCTTTTTGCAGATTTTGAATATTTGCTTGCATTGAAATTATTGGCTTATTATCTTACATTCCTATTTGTTCCCTTTGATTAATCTAATATAAAACATGATTGTGCTTATGCAAACCCTAATGCGTAGCTTGAAAGAAATCAAAGTACATTTCCTAACCAAAGCAGTATCATTTATATAGATAGGGGACACTGAGGGGAAGGCTCACCAGCATGGTGGGTTGACATGACATTGTCTGACATAACATTGATATGAGTAACCACCAACCAGTTTTATCACCCTCATTAAACTCCCTGTCTACCAAGAGGTCTTTTTAGGGTGTCAAAGAGAACATTGTTTGGACTTCTTTAGTTTTTATTTTACTCTTGCTTCTTTCATATGTCCAGCCTGAACAGAAGCCTTAGCTTCTCTCTCTTGTGCTAATGTAATATCAAACTTCAGTCCTGGTCCTGCTGATAAGACTAGCAGTTCCACGCAGCTGTCAGTACCTTGAATGTGGACTGACTATTCCTATCAGTACCTTGAAGGCTGACTATTCCTGTGTACAGTCTTCAGTTTAAATCTCTTGACAATAAATAAATGGGAAGCAGCTCAATACTTACAGGTACTTGTTCAGTTTGTAAAAATGAAGTGGTGCTACCAAGGCTACAAATGACATTTTTTTCTACACCAGCCTTTGTTTTCTGGGCCTATCTAACCTCTGTGGCCTTCCAGCTCATCCTGCTAGCCTATGTTTGCTACATCTCCTAATTAACTAGCAAGGAACATTGTAATTAGGCTAAAGCAGGGGTCTTCAAACTTGGCCCTTTTATGACTTGTGAACTTCAACTGCCAGAATTTCTCAGCCAGCATGCCTGGCTGAGGAATTCTGGCAGTTGAAGTCCACAAGTCATAAAAGGGCCAAGTTTGAAGACCCCTGGGCTAAAGTATTGACTATATTGGGCTGTGTTAACAAGAAGCCAAGCTTTGATAGGGCGTTCTGCCCAGTCTGCTATTCCATTGAAGCTAGTCAGGTGCCCAAGAAATATCTAGTTCAGGCATGTCAAACAGCTGGCCCGCGGGCCGGATACGTCACGCTGAAACCATGCCCACCCCATTGCTTGCAATGGGGATAAAGTCACGATACGTCACGTGATGTCGCATGACATCGCAAGTTTGACATGCCTGATTTCTAGTTTGTCACACAGTTACACCATTTGTCCCCAAACGCAATAAACAGACAAAATAAAGTTCCACAGCTTCAGAAAGTCAGGCTAGTAAACATTATTCAGAGTTATGTGAAACTTATCACCTGAGAAAAAGCAAGGGAGAAAAGAGTTTATTATTTTTATTTTTTTAAAAAGTGTTAAAATGCAATGTTTTCTGCATCAGTCTAGTACACCTTTTATTTTGGCTGCCTTGCTTTCTCACTGAATCTGAAGAAGTCTGGTAGGACCTTTTCCATCTAACAAAATTATTAAAAGACATAAGCTTTTATGAGGGGCAGTATATCTTTTAATAAAATGTATTAGTCAGAAAAGATACTATTATACTGTTATAGACTAGCATGGCTCCATTCCTATAACTCCTTTGCACTGCTATTGCTGCTTAAAAGAAATGCAGAGGGAACATTTCAAAAATTTATAGAGGTGAAACCTTGATGGTATCCAGTTGAAACTTGCAGAGTTAATATCCTCTGAAGGTTTTACCATCTGCTATTTTCATTGCATTAAGAATTAAACAGTTGCTGACATTTTGATGCTCCCTCATTTTAGCCTCTGGACATACCTTTATTTTTAAAATCAAGTCTCAAAGTGGCTTGAATTAAATCAGTTTACTTTTAAATCTTTTTACTTTTGAATCTCAAATTGCAAACTCCAGTCAAATCAGGCCCACATCAAATCACAAACCCTGAGTTTGATTAAAATTTTAGCAGAACCAAGTGACTCCCTCCCTCCCCCCCCCTAGAAAATTGAAGATCTCAAATATCCTTTCCCAGAAACTCCTCTTATTATATGCTAGTTTGAAATAGTGGCTTGGTATTTTCTGCTGCCATTAGCTGTCTTCTGGGGCAACTAATTTGATGGGGAAGTTTTCACCATGTGCTTTCCCCAGCCTCAATTGACTCCTTTCCAAGGTTTATTTGTTCTATATATATTCTGCTGGAATCCAGATAGATTCTCAATATTTAAAACATGTATCACTACCTCCTGAAGAGAGAGAGATTGGGATAATATGACAGTGTTGTATGTGATAGAGAGCATCTCTTTCTCCTAGAGGTAGACTGAGTTTCTGGCCAGCTAGATAACAATATTCACAACACTAATCTAGGCTTTATTTGTGAAGTTAAAAGCTCACTTAATTTAGCAAAGAGAAAGGCTAGAGGAAATTGTATAGAGTCACACGCTATTCCTCAGTGTATCACAGGGGGTTCTTATGAGCAGAAAAGGAGTATAGATTTCTATGGATCAGTGCCCAAATATTGTTTAACCTCATACACATCTATTAACCCCAGGGTTGGTTTTTTTTAAAAAAAAGCATTTTGCTTTCAGTCATAGAAACATTGGGAGGAAATAATTATAGTATATTTGACACATATGTGCAATAAAACACATAACGCTTTCTCTCTGTCTCTCTTTTGGTTATTTTGTAAATTAAGAGCTATGTCAAAAATTAATGGCAGAATAATGCCAGTTCTCAAAGGAATGCATGGTTATTGAGAAAGAAAGGAAACCACAAACAATTACTAAAGATCATAATAGAACTTTTTCTTTTCTTTTGGTACATATTAATTTTTTTAACAGGCGTGTACAATATTTTCCCTTATATATCTTTCTGCAGTTCTACAAAGTTAATGGAAAACAGTTTTATTTCCATGCCTAGTAATTATGAAGGGATAGTTCAATGTAAAGAGCTGCTGTCTAGTATCACAGCAAACATGTTGGATAATGAAGAAACAGCAAATGATGTTGAAATTTGGATTTCTTGTGTACCTTCCCTTGAAAACCGTGCAAAAATCCTCTTAGCTACTCTGGAAAATCTTCCATTTTTAAAAAATAAAAGCTAAAGGAAACTCTAGAAAAATGAAACAGTGACAGTTTCCCGTTAATCCATTCTTTAATAAACCATATTAAGTGGAAGGAGAAGTAATTGTATGTATCTAGTAGGGTAAGTTGGCAATAACAGAAATCTTGCTAGATCTCACCACAATCTGAGGAATGCCTCCAGAATAATCCAGGTGACAGTGCAGTCTTAACATGGGCAAAATGCTTGTGCTCAGTTCATACATGATAGGGAGTCCAGGTTAAAGGACAGTGTTGTAGGTTGTCAAGAGTTTGTAGAAGTGACTGCTACTGTGCTTAGTGCTACTTTATTCTTCCCTGGGGAAATGCCCTTTCAGCCAGCAAATGCTGCTTTGCAAACATCAAGATGTGACTCTTTATGTCCTTTGAGGAGGTGTTTATGCTCCCATTAATGGTAAGGTTTCCTTTTTCTGACCTCCCAGCTCTTGGGTTTGGATGGGTTGTTTGGAAGGGGCACAAATGTTTCCTATGGGAGCATTACAGATCCCAAAGCTTGGCTTGGAAGGCAAACTAGAGGATCAGTACCTCCTGAATTAGAAACTCCGAAGAGTTGTCAATGTACTTGTTTACAATGTTCTAACATGCTTTACAGGTAGTCTTTGACTTATGGCCACAATTGAGCCAAAAATTTAACAAGACAGTTGTTAAATGAGTTGTGCCCCATTTTATGACCCTTTTGCCACAGTTGTTAAGCAAATCACTGCAGTTGTTAAATAAAGCATGCATTTTGAATGCTCCAACACTGGAAGTTTTTAAGAAGAGACTGGACAGCCATTTGTCCAAAATGGTATAGGGTTTCCTGCCTGAGCAGGTCCCTTCCAACTTTATTATTATTATTATTATTATTATTATTATTATTATTATTATTATTATTATTATTATTGTTGTTGTTGTTGTTGTTGTTGTTGTTGTTGTTGTTGTTGTTATTATTATTATTATTATTATTATTATTATTATTATTATTATTATTATTATTATTATATCTGGCTTCCCCCATTGACTTTGCTTGTTGGAAGCCAGCTGGGAAAATTACAAATTGCGATCACATGACCCTGATACTACAACTGGCACGAATACATGTCAGTTGCCAAATGTCCAAATTTTGATCACGTGACCATGGGGATGTTGCAATGGTCGCAATGTGAAAGCAGGTCATAAGTCACTTTTTAAAGTGCTGTTGTTCCTTTGAATGGTCACTAAACAAATTGAGGACTACCTATATAATGTTACTTGTTTTGAATCTTAACAATCAACTTTTCATTGCACAGCTTTCCAGCTTACTGCCTGAATTCCAGAATGAACAAACATTCATAGATACATGAACAGAAATAGACGTGGCAGGATGCAGCGATTTATTTTACTTTTCTGTGTGTAAAGAAGGGAAGGAATATTTACTTAGACATTGACTTGGTGGAATCTGAGAACACAAGATGAAATATTTTTTTGATTGATTAGCTTGATAGGATGGAAATTGCTGACTGGCTGAAAGTGTCTATGCTCAGTTGTTGTCTAGAAAAGGAAAACACAGATTTGCTGAGAAATATATATTTTTCCAGGTGGAAAATAAGAAAATAAGAGAGATCTCTTATTTACAGTAACTGAATTTTTTTCCTCAGTTCAGGCTCTGCAGATAACGAATATAAATATGAATGAATTAATGAATGAATAAAGCTGTTACCTGAAATTTTAGGTTTTATTATTTTAAAAATGATATTAGCATTTTTAGTGTGGCAATCTGTCTTTTTTTTTTTAACTTTAGAAAACCATTTTTTTCCTTTCAGCCAAAGGCCATTTTCTTTGAAATGGAAAAAAAAAAAATAGGTGTGTATTTAGAAGTCACTGAATATACTTGCAAGTGTTAAGAAACAAATATGGGTAAGAAAGGAAGGGATGCATCCTATAAAATTTCTACTTGTGGAATTTTATCTAGGATCAGTTTCTTCTTTTGTTGATTTGTTCCTTCATGATGCATCTTTCACAAATAACAAATGTATATAATTCTATATAAAGACTTGACCTCTCCTGTAATGTACACTTGTCACTTTCCCTGAAATACTTGTGGTTTCTATTGGAGGGGGTAAAAAAGCTACTTTTTTCTCTCAAATTTGGGAACTAGATTCTTTCTAGCTCCATGTGACTTGGATGCCTGAGTTTCATATGCAAGCAGTCAAATAATCTCCAATTCTTATAATAACAACCTCCTTATTATAACCATGTTCTGGAAAAGCAGTTATTAACACTGTAAAAGAAAGCAGTTTTTTCTCTCTTTTTTAGCATGTTAATAATTATTAAAACAATCAACTGAGTTGAAATGTATGCCAAATCAGGCTTGGAGAAAAAGATGTTTCTGTATTTGCTACTGACATAAATGTTATTGAACTACCCTATTATTTAAATTAATAATGTAAATGTTTGCCTAATGAACTGAACTTGATTAAATTAAAGCATTCCCCATTAATTCTGACACATTGTCAAATGGTGAGGTATGGTCTTCAGAACCTGGAAAAATAATATTTAGGTACTACAGTATTGCTTAAATAGCTGCTGATTGTATATTTCTCAAAAAGATTTTAAAACAAAACAAAGCCTTTGTTCATGCAGTTAAACAATGAGCCAGGGAAGGAATGTGATTTTAAAAAAAATCATTGCGTAATTGCAAAGGGGTGCCAGAACACTGAGGTAATTCTGCTATATTAGCCTTGGTTATCATAAAATTATGTAATATCATTCCACAAGAGAGAATATTGGTCTGTTTGACAAAACTGCTACCAAGCCAATTTGTGGTCATGATTATACTCATTAACTGAACATTTTACTTTAGGAAAGGAAGGCCTATTTTAGGCTAAAGCGCTTGGCCTTTAAGTTGAATATGGAGGCCAAATGCTATATTTAACAGGATGCATTAAATATCATTGTTGCAATAAGTCTGCTCCTTACTCTATCACCATTAAAAATCAAGGCAGGATTTTTCAGGGTGTGTTTAAAAAAAATTAAGATGGCTGCCACAACCGTATAGCTGAAATTTCATCTGCTTTTTAGACACACCTGCAATGCAGACACAATTTAAATTACACATTCATCATTATCACATTGACTGTTTTGACCACTATTTGGAAAACTGAGGATACATTCAACACTTTGGCTGTAACAGGTTTCACATCAGGGCTGGACAATAAATCATAGCTCTCCTGCCAAACCCTTATACGGGTTGACCTTGCTTAATGACTGCCCTTTTGAGCAATCATTCTATGTCAGGGGTCTTCAAACTTGGCCCTTTTATGACTTGTGGACTTCAACTCCCAGAATGCTGGCTGAGGAATTCTGGGAGTTGAAGTCCACAAGTCATAAAAGGGCCAAGTTTGAAGACCCCTTTTATAAGGTATCAGCAGAACCAATTGGAGTTCGAAGGCCCCTGTTCTATGTTATTATGATGCTGAAAAAGTAAGTTTACAACCAGCCTTTGCATTTATGACCATCATAGCATCACCAACATTCTGGTGCTTCACAACCAGTGGATGTAGCAACAGCGTACAATCATGTGAGCACAACACAGCCTTCATAAACAGAGTCAGTGGAAAAGCTGGCAATAAAATCTCAAGTTGCAGTCCCATGATTTCTCACTTAACAACCTATGATAATTTGTTTAATGACCGAATGGAAAGTAATATCATAAATCACGTGTTGTTTTGCTTAGCAACCATGTCACTTAATGGTGAAGTTCTTGGCCGCAGTTATGGTTGTTAAATAAGGACTCTCTGTATTCAGCAACAGGCTTAACTAAGCAAAAGATACTTGGGCTGGACTTAGCTAATTTAGACTCTTCATTGCAGACAAGAAGGAAGCCTTACACCACAGATGATTTTACCTTTGGAGTGCACAGATGACAAAGGATTTATATAGATCTGTGCTCCCAAAATGTAAAGACTTCTAGAAGATCATATTTAGACCCTAGTGGGATTGCAGCTCAGGAACTTTACAAAAGCAATCTACAAGGTCTGTCCTAGTAGAAAGAAAGAAAGAAAGAAAGAAAGAAAGAAAGAAAGAAAGAAAGAAAGAAAGAAAGAAAGAAAGAAAGAAAGAAAGAAAGAAAGAATAAGTAGACCTTATTCATTTTCCAGAAAATATGAATAGGCAAAGAGGTAGTACAATATGATGTGCATGTAAGTGTGTGTGTGTGTGTGTGTGTGTGTGTAATACTTAACATGCTTCCTCTGTTGTAGATTATTTGTAATATCTGAAATTGCCCTGGGAAACTAAATATCTAAACTAGAGCCTCTTCTCTCATTTATCTTCCTTAATTTTGATTGTGGCTAACCCAGCTTAGATTTGTTGCAGACGATCATTCTTGATATTTTCTTTCAGATTTTAATCTTGAACAAACAGCTAGGATCCAGAGATCCCATGAATAAAGGTCTGGTACCGATTGCAGTCCTTATGCAGTGCTTTCGCCTTCTTTCTGAAATCATCTGTGACTGCCAAACAAGCTCTTACAGAGAAAACGGGAATTATCCTGGAAAAGTGTAGGATGACTGCAAAGGGGTGAATATTGTAAACTGGTTGTACCCTTCCTCCAATTTTCTGCTGGCTTGCACACATTTTCCTTCATGGAAAGAAAGTTTGGATCTAAATTCATCAATATTGTTTTTTAATTGTAAAATTAAGAATGAAGGAAAGCTTAGTGAGGATCGCTTGCCAGATTGCAGTGAGGTACTAAAATTTGCAGCACAAGGATTAGTCCTGGAGACCGGTTCTTAAAAAAAAAAAAAGCCACCATATGATATACTAGTTTAGATATAGCAACTGAAAGACCCAGGTTTAAATTTAAATTTATATGCTATACTTTATATACATTATGGAGCTTGCTATTTTAAAAAGTTTGTTAAATGAACTGATTATGATTTTAATGTCTGAGCATCATTTTAATGAAAACATTTGACATATTTTTACTTTCAGATTTTTTTAAATATTTGCTTATTTTTTAAACTCTGGGGTTGCTTATGCAACATGTTGCTTTTTTATTTTTTGCTCTGTAAGATTTCACTCACAATATTTTTGATGGTATCCAAGGACCTTTAATTAATTAATTAATTAATTAATTAATTAATTAATTAATTAATTAATTAATTAATTAATTAATTAATAAAGATAAAAATAGTGTTAATCTGTTAATATTTGCATGATAAAGATTTTTGCATTCTTTATCCCTTCTCTCTATTTTCAGTTTGATTGTTCAATGTTAATTCTGATTTGTATTATTATTAGTGTTGCCTAAATTTATCTTCTTAATACTTACTGGGGATGATCCTATCTTTTTTCCTCTCTTAGAAAAACAAATTTGCTCATGATTTGCTGGATTACCTCAATTTTTCCCCATTCTCTTTTAATAGCATATTTATATAAGTAATTTCTTCAGCTTCATTTTACTCTACTTATAAACATTTATATTTTCTGAGGTTTTACTCTGCTTGACCATAAATTTTAAAATACATCACTACTTTATTTTATAAATTGTCATGAAAGTCTTCTCATAAAAATCTCTGTTTTTCATACTCCATTATATATATTAAGTATTATTAGTACTTGGAGTGTGTGTGAATATGCCTATTTGTGTCAGTCTGTACTCCTGGCAATTGCCCAGACAATCTCTACAGTTTTTTTGGCAAGATTTTAGAAGTGGTTTTACATTGCTTCCTACCTAGGGCTGAGACAGAGTGACTGGCACAAGCCAACTGGCTTCATGTCATTGAACTTAAATTCCTTCCTTCCTTCCTTCCTTCCTCCCTTCCTCCCTCCCTCCCTCCCTCCCTCCCTCCCTCCCTCCTCTTCTTCCTCTTCCTCTTCCTCTTCCTCTTCTCTCACACACACTAAATTGGTAGATTATATGGACACAATCTTGTGTTTTAAAGACTTTTTTTAAAAAAAAAAACATTTAAAACAATTCTTGTTGGGCCCAGGCCCTGTCTCTTATCTCACAGATGTTTTGGATTTTTAATGGTTCCTTTAAATCATTGTGAACACTCTATAATTTACAGGCAGATAAGGTGCCTCTTTTGGCTTCAACAATCTCTGTTGGTCAGCACTCACAGCACAGAAGATGGTTTGAGGATGGCTTCTACCCCACTGCCTCAGGCTATCTTGAGTCTAGAGATACATTGCCAACCCTAACTTTCAGGTCCTTCATGGTACTTTCAAGTAAACTAAGTTAAGGTAGCCAGAACTACTGACAACTGTGACTAAATGCAAGTAACACAGATAGAACCAAAATTAGCCCACTCAGTGTGGTAATGTTTCATCAACCGGCTCAGGTTTACCAATTTTGCTTTGAAGACAATTCATGTACAGTGTGCGATTCATTTACAGATTTTATAAAATTAATATCTCACCTGTTTGCACCGATTCTGTATGGCTCACATAAAAACAAATATAATAAATTAATCAGGTTTGCAATTACACTGTCCAAACACTGCTACAAGCAAACTTTTTGCTATAATTCATGCGCACATAGAATACATACAGACCGTTCCAGATCATTAGATCTTGATTGTGTGTCTTCATTGTTGCAATAACATTCAGTTGTAATGTGAATTACTTTTTAATATATCTACCTATATTGTTTACCTGTTAAATTAATATATGTGTAATATTTTTCTCCCTGAAATAACAAAGTAATAGACAAAGGAAAAAAAATTGAAATGGATATAAATTGAGGTTCGAGTTCTTTTTAATTAGATGTAATTTAAGGTTATCATTCAATTGTATGGGACTTCAATTCCCATCATCTTCTAACCCTGTTTATGGCCAATAGCAACTTCAAGAATCTGAAAACCAGCTTGTGGATACCAATCAACCAATCAGCAGTATGAGTGTAGGTAAAATGTTGGTCAACTAGCACTGTGAGTCAGCTTTGCACACTGCAGGGCTTATTTTCATTCTGCAAATGTTCCCACCAGCTGGGCTTATCAGTTCATCAAATAAATAGGAAGGATAAAAACAATATATAGTGTAATTCAAGGTGCTCATTGTTACCCAGAAAGCCCAATAAGATCTGATTCCTTCTGCGACTATCTCCCTTAGCATCTGCCTGGCCAATTTGATCCCACCAGTGGTGGGATTCAAATATGTGAACAACTGGTTCTCTGGGTGGATGCCGTTTCCAGAAGTCCATTCTGGGCCTGGGCAACAAAAAATTAGCTACCGGTTCTGCTGAACTGGTGCGAACTGGCTGAATCCCACCACTGGTTGGCATGTTCTGGATTCCATTCCAGGATTTAAAAATATAATCCATTGGGACTTCAGAAGTCTTCTCTGTAGCAGTGTCTGCTCTCAAGAGTGATATCTCCCTTTCTGATAGCCCCACTCTCATGTTGTTCAGAATAGCTGTGAGTTCTTTAGCTGAAAGAAACCTAGGATATCATAATGTATTGGTATATTATAGGTATAGATCCAAGCAATGTTTATACCTGACAGATGGAAATTTTGACAATCTGCATATTTTCTAAGTGCCATTAAAGATTTTTGGGTATGTCACCAAGTGTAGCAATAACCACTAGGACCACCACGACTGGTTTTGATTTTCAGATTTTGTTACTTTGTGATCACTGTCTTTATTCTACCATCCCTTGATATTGTCACATCAATTATCTACACTTTCTTCTTTTCAACCACAGTTAAATCTAATGTGTTATGTGCCAAGACTTTATTAGTTTGTATTAAAAAATGCCGCAATATTTTAATCTGCCCATTTTTGACTACTTAATTTTTTCAACTATATGTTCCCACCAATTTTTCATTACTGATACATGATTATTTTTACAGATGTGTCAATGAATCATTTTGATGGCTGTTATGTCAGTGTTTAAAATCAGTTTATGTAATCTCCTTGTACAAACTGAGTATATGATCTATGCCAGTGCTTTTTTGGTAAGAAAAAAGGAGCTGGAACTCACATCTTGTTAATCCAGTGCAGATAAAATACGCATGCATCGGACTCGACACACAAGCAGCCCGCATGCACCATTTTAATAATTTTGCTGCTGACCTGCTACGCTTGACAGGGCGATTCAAGTCCACATGGACCAAACATCAAATTTTCAAAACTTTTAAAACTTGGAAAATCCATCAAAAAAAAAAGGTGCCGGAACACCGTTCCAGTGCCTTCTATGACAAAAAAAGCATTGGATCTTCTGTTTCTTTGCAAAATCTGCAGTTGCAATTCTGGTCTTGATTGCATTAATTTTAATAGCTTGTTTTTAGCAGCCAAAATCAAGCGTTCAGTTTCTCTTTTTTTAATGTTCCAATTGTAAGTCATTGCAAGGTTTTATCTTTATTCACTTTCCCCTCAATCTTTTGTAGAAATCAACTTTTCCTTGCCAAAGTGCTGTTTATGTTTTTATTACATTATTTTGTTATTCATGTTTTGTTTATCATGCNTAACTGTTACTCCGTAAGACTGAGCACCACAAATTTATCCAATCCAGTTTATTACACATTACATATAGTGGAAATGTGAACATCTAGGTCAAGGGTAGGCAACCTTGGCTCTTTTACGACTTGTGGACTTCAACTCCCAGAATTCCTGAGTCAGCATGGCTGACTCAGGAATTCTGGGAGTTGAAGTCCAGGAGTCTTAAAGAGCCAAGGTTGCCTACCCCTGATCTAGGTTGTGGAGAGTGACCCACCAAACATGTAATGCCAGCTAGGGCTTCAGAAATCCAGTTTACCACTAGATGGCAATAAAGTTTCTGTATCTTTTTGCTGGCCTTTAGTGGTCATCTGGAATTTTGCAGTTGAGATCCAGTAGCCTAGCCTAGCTGAAGACACACTGTGTTTTTAGAACACAGCCAACAGAAGTTTCTTCTGAACTTCTGTCTAGAATTTAATTATTTGCTGTACATTCTATACACAGATAGTGATGCCTAAAAAAATGCATACTACCACAGGAATCTCAATGTTATTATTCATTTAGCTTTCCCCCCGTATTTTGCGAAAGAAGGTTTACAAATTCTCTCTGACAGTTCTTTTTTCCATCTGATAAATTCATAACTCCAGGGCGGCAAACGTCTTGGATGCATTTTGTTTCAGCTTCAATTTCATAGTTAATAAGCTTTTCAGCTGCAGATTCTTCACTGTCTACTGCCACCTACTGCCAGATTGAAATAAGTGTAGATAGACCTACTTCAAAAAATTCTGTGAAGTGGCAACGTAGAAAAGTGTCTCAGTGGATTAGCTACACAGGAGCGCGGGCGCACACACACACACAAACACACACACATAGAACCCCAAAGTAGTGAGACATATCAAGAGAAAGCCAATTGTTAAGCAACAGGAAGCATGGGTGTAAAAAGTTAAATTATTTCTATTAATAAGTGTCTGTTTTTCTAATACATAATCAGATAAGTAAGGTTGAAAACATTTGTATATATTATTGTCTTTTCTTCTTGGCTTATTTTTCCAATTAAAAATCCCTTTGATGTGGTCACCCTCCCAGCTTTACTCTAGAGTTTTAATTCATTTGATCTATAAAATGTGAAAACATCTTTGGGAGGGAGCCCAGGTGTGGAGTCGACTTAAATTATTTCTTTCCATGTTTTATAATCAATGCAAATACATTCTAAAGTCTCAGGTCAGACCTCAGTTTGGCGAAATCAAAAACATGTTACTCTTGTATTTATGCATTTACATTTTTCTTCTCTTTCCACATGATCTACAGCATATTCCTGATTTGTAAATAATCATCCAGAAGCCGCTAAGAATATACGTCTGAGTTTGATCTAAGGCTCATTATTAAAATCGGATAGTTAGTTCCAAATAGGCAGCATTTACAGATTTTTATTTATTTCCCCTTTTCCCCTTGTTTCCTTTTATAAACAGTCCAATATATTTTAATTTTAGCATAATGTATTTATAAACAGTTAGAATATAAATTAAATGTGAAAAACAATGTGTCGCATCCAATGGAAATGATCTCTCATCAAAGGCAAAGATCCGTTTGTTGAAGCAATGTCTCTTTTTTCTGTTATCACATTTTGGGGACTAGCAAGAAAGGAAAAGGAAAGAAAAGTTCATCACATTATAATTTGATGTCACCACCAAATATAATGTTAATTAATTAATTGGATTACTGCCAAATCACTGACACATAAGGTTTTAGTCATTTAGTAACAACTCGATTTTAANGCAAAGATCCGTTTGTTGAAGCAATGTCTCTTTTTTCTGTTATCACATTTTGGGGACTAGCAAGAAAGGAAAAGGAAAGAAAAGTTCATCACATTATAATTTGATGTCACCACCAAATATAATGTTAATTAATTAATTGGATTACTGCCAAATCACTGACACATAAGGTTTTAGTCATTTAGTAACAACTCGATTTTAAAAATGAAATTTTGAAGAGTAAAAATATCTGAGGATTTGATCTTGGTTAAAAAAAACTCATTCTGTAAATCATGCATAGTGTGAAGAAAGTGAATGGCAGGACCTAAATTCAAAATATAAATGCAGGCACACATGTATATAATTCTTTCTCACAATGCTAGAAGGCTGGAATAATTGCAATAAGTTGAACGGTGGGAGATCCAACACAGAATTAAAAGAGGTTCTTTACATGACACCTAATTGTAGCAGTAAATTGGAAGGCTTTAAAAGAAGATGGGCCAATTCATATAAAGTTATGAATGATTTCTAGTTAGGTATAGAGAGCAGGGATTGCTTAAAACCTGGCAATTGAGATAGTATTAAGAAGCTCAGGTTGTGGTATAAGAGGGCTGTCATGAAAAGTACAATTAGATTTGCAAGATTCTGTTATTATGAAGATAATTTTTGGGTCTGATCTACTTCATGAAACTGGTCATGACAATTATGTGTAAACACTGGATTATGGGGGACATAAATGTGTTTGTGTCTTGCTTTCAGGTATCTTAATTTCCTGGCTGGGCAGTGTGGTAATGAAAGGTCAATCTAGATCAGGGTTGGACAGATTCCTTCTGTGTCTAATGACACTTGGCCAAATAAATTCTATTCTATTCTATTCTATTCTATTCTATTCTATTCTATTCTATTCTATTCTATTCTATTGCAACTTTATGACTGGAGTTCAATTCCCAGAAGTCCTAAGCCAACCTTTTGACTGGGATAGTACAAATTCTTCTTTATTGAACTAGAAGACGTCTGTAGTGATCATATGATTCTATATTCTATGTTCCATCCAACTAGCTATACTCTCTATTCAACTTTAGCATTTTAAAAAATATTTTATATTTTTACATTCTTCTGGCTGATCTGAATCTAGAAGATGAGATAGAATCAGTTTAGATTTAGTGTAATAAAATAAATAAAAGTAATGGCTTTCTACTTTCCTAACCCGTAAAGTATAGTGAAGGCATGTTAGGTTAGGCATTTTTATGGGCTGTTGGCATGCTGCAGAGTGCTGGATATTGTGATTATGCACTTTAGGAAAATTGCAGTTGTATTTTAGATTTTTAAACAAATAAGACAATTATCTTTCTGTGTATATTTAGAAGCATATATTCATCATTATTCCTGATTTTCAAAACAAACAAAAATGTATGATTGTTGACACTTGATTGTTGTTAATGGTCACAAATCTTATCTAGGACTCTATTTGTCAGTTTATTGATAGATAAATATGTCAGATGATGAATTTGAGATTAATAGAAAAAATGAGCTTTGGCAATTATATTACTATTTTAAGCAGAAAGTATAATAACTATTTATTAAAATATATTTAGCAGATAGATAACTAGCTAAAAAAGCATAATTGCATGCTTCTATTGGCACTAGGACCATTTCTATTGTCTATTTTGTGCTTAAAAGCAAAGAAAAATTAATATATAATATTATCACCATTTTATTGTGCCATTGTTTCTTTTAAATAAATACTGCCACCAATTCCATCACCAAAGGGTTGTGGAGAACTTCCCAAAGGTTGTTTATGATTTTGAATAATTTAAAAAAACAGTAAATAAAACAGTGTTATAAAATATAATCTCATTTATCCAAGTTATTTAAGAACATCCAAAATGTGTGGATAATGAGACATTTGGCAATATTACTATTTAGAGCATGTGGATTCAACATCAAGTGTGAATATAGATCTCAAGATAAAAGTAGATAACCGATCAGTTATTCCAGTCAAATAAAAAGAGATTGGATCCCTGAATCTATTTTAGTTTGATATCCCTGAGTCCTGGCTTTATTGAAAAGATGAAAGAATGAGAAGTGTAGATGCCTTATCATGGTTGTTTACTATCAAATTGCAATCATCAGAAATGAGATTGCCAAAATACAGAGGATATATAACTAATTCAAAGTAACTCTAACTCAGTCAAACTAGAGTCTTGGACTTTAAGAGAGCTAATTTCAATAAACTTAGAGAGGGCTTGGGAAGGATTCCATGGATGAGAATCCTCAAGGGGAAAACAACTCAAGCAGCTTGGGAAATTTTGAAAAGTGAGATAATAAAAGCCCAGTCTAGCACAATACCAACAAAGAGGAAAAATAACAGTTCTCAAAAGAAACCAGCATGGCTGCATAAAGAACTCTCTGATAAATTGAAAGATAAAAAGGACAAGTATAGAAAGTGGAAAGAGGGGCACATAACTAAGTCAGAATATCAGAAAATAGTCCGAGCCTGCAAAGATGAAGTGAGGAAAGCTAAGGCTCAAAATGTACTAAGGCTTGCGACCAAAGTCAAAAATAACAAAAAAAGCTTCTTTCAACATGTAAAAAACAAGAAAAAAGTGAAGGAAATGATTGGTCCACTAGTGGGTGAAAGTGGCAAGAAGGTGACAAGCAACAGGGAGAAAGCAGAACTATTTAACTCATTTTTTTTGCATCTGCCTTTACCCAAAGGGAAAAAAAACAGACCAACCTACCAAAAACAGTGCCACAAAAAACAGAATAGAAACGCAAGTTAAGATAGGCAAGAAAATGGTAAGTGAGCACCTGTCCAAGTGAGATGAGTTCAAATCACCAGGACCAGATGGATTACACCCCAAGGTTCTCAAGGAACTGGCAGATATGATCTCAGAACCATTGAACTATATTTTTCAAAGATCCTGGAGCACTGGGGAACTACCGGAAGACTGGAAAAGAGCTGGTGTAGTTCCCATCTTCAAAAAAGGGAAAAAAATGGACCCAGGAAATTACAGACCTATCAGCCTGACCTCAATACCTGGGAAGATCCTGGAAAAGATAATCAAACAACGAATCAGCGAACACCTAGAGGCAAACAAAGTCATTACTAACAGCCAAAATGGGTTTCTCAAAAACAGATCATGCCAGACAAATCTTATTGCATTATTTGACCAAGTGACAAAATTAGTGGATCAGAGAAATGCTGTGGATATAATTTACTTGAACTTCAGTAAGGCATTTGATAAAGTAGATCACAACCTACTACTTGATAAGATAGAAAAATATGGGTTAGACAGCATCACCACCAGATGGATCCATAGCTGGCTGACCAGCGTGTGGTCCTCAATGGAACCGCATCTACATGGAGGGAAGTATGTAGTAGGGTGCCCAGGGCTCTGTTCTGGGCCCAGTGCTCTTCAACATCTTCATCAACGATTTGGACGAGGGGATACATGGGGAAATCATCAAATTTGCAGACGACACCAAGCTGGCAGGAATAGCCAACACTCCAGAAGACAGGCTTAAGATACGGGAGGATCTGGACAGACTTGAACACTGGGCACTATCCAACAAAATAAAATTCAATTGTGAAAAAAGTAAGGTTGGGAAGTTTCATGAAGTTTTAAATGATGTTTTTATCACAGATTTTAACAAAAGGGTGGCCTGATCTACCAGTGAAATCCCTTAGCCCAATTTCCATGCCATGTCAGTTAGTTGGTTTGCTAAGGACTTAGAAGTTAAAGAAACAGATAACCTTCAATGAACATGTTGAAACACAAGCAAAAACAGTACATTTCAGATTTACTTTGGGATCCTAACAGTGACGAAGAAATCGTACCTTCCTATGATGGCTGCTGCATCTGCAAAACAGCCAAGTATTTTATCTGCATGAATAATACAAATAACAAATTAAATGGACTTCTGTATAAATAGATATTCCTTCCTCACCACACACATGCTATAATTATAAAAATGATTTAGAATTTAGCCAGTAATCTATGTATGTCATTTTGTAATGCTTGATAAGGCCACACTTGGAATACTGCAACCAGTTTTGGTCACCACGATGTAAAAAAGATGCTGAGACTCTAGAAAAAGTGCAGAGAAGAGCAACAAAGATGATTAGGGAACTGGAAGCTAAAACATATAAAGAACAATTGCTGGAATTGGGTTTGTCTAGTTTAATGAAGAGAAGGACGAGGGGGGACATGATAGCAGTGTTCCAATATCTCAGGGGCTGCCACAGAGAAGAGGGAGTCAAGCTATTCTCCAAAGCACCTGAAGGCAGGACAAGAAGCAACGGGTGGAAACTAACCAAAGAGAGAAGCAATCTAGAACTAAGGAGAAATTTCCTGACAGTTAGAACAATTAATCAGTGGAACAACCTGCCTCCAGAAGTTGTGAATGCTCCAACACTGGAAGTTTTTAAGAAGAGACTGGACAACCATTCATCTGAAATGGTACAGTGTTTCCTGCCTGAGCAGGGGTCTGGACTAGAAGACCTCCAAGGTCCCATCCAACTCTGTTATTCTGTTGTAGAATTACTTTCCCTTTTTCCAGAGTAGCTCATGGAAATCTTCAAACAGAATGTACATGCATTGACCACTCCTCAATTTGTCTTATCTTTGTATCAAATAATTTAATGGCATCATTTAATAACTAAACCTATTTAAGACATCTTCCATGAGCTGTCTTTTAAAGCTGTTTAAAGCAGAGGTGGCATCATCAAAACAGCTGTGCTATATTTTTTTGCTTTGCTCTTTGTTTACTTGTGCTCATCCTGAAATTTGTTCATGTCAGTTTGTTGACTTTGTGGAACAAGTTTAGAATTGGGGGTGCAAACACATTTGGATTAGATGCTATTTGGAGAAGCATCTTCTTTTGCCTTTAGTTAATCTATTTCATAGGGTGACCTTAACGTTATTTGAGAAGGAGAAAATCTTTTCCTATAGAGTTTCTTTACACCGTATAGTTACACAGGGTATACCAAAAGCCAGGACCCATTGATACTGTGATGTATTATACAAATTGCATGAAAGGTTCAAAGGGGTTGCCATTTTCTTCTAAACACTTCCTTATTCATTTGATCCCATCTTTAGACATTACTAAATACACTAACATTTTTGCTGCAAAAGAAAAACACATATTGTCATTGCCCTATGGGGTTGACTTTTGGCACACTCTAAATATATATCTGTTATGTTTCTCTTTAATCAGACTGAATTCAATCATGTGCTGATAGCATAGATGTGGAGGGAGTAAGAGAGAGAGAGAGAGAGAGAGAGAGAGAGAGAGAGAGAGAGAGAGAGAGAGAGAGAGAGAGAGAGAGAGAGAGAGAGAGAGGTGTTTTTCACTATCACTGAGTGTGGCTCTGCCCCATTATTTAAAGAGGGGAGGGAAAGGGACAGCAATTGACATCAGTGGAGTGACATGGGGGAACCCACTGTGATTACCAGTATGGACTTTCATTGCATAGCAATCAAGAAGGGCAGAGTGAGATTAGACTGGGTTACCATCAGTGATCTCACTGTTCCTGAGGATGCTAATAGCATACCATGCGGGGTATAAGCATCTCTGTTCTGCTTTTTAGAAAACTCTTTCATATGCACTTTACAAATGTATATTCTATTGATTTTTTAAAAAATATTGTTGATCCTAATTCACATGTTTCTGTTCTTCTTTACTGTTCTCTTTTCTCATTTTTCTTCTCATAACTAAATTTAAATGTAGTTTACAGCTGGTCACAAATGATTCCTTGAAATTCTCCCCCAGGTTTGTGGGCAAAGCGGACAATTTCTCCAAAGTTCTTCAGGAGTTATTTTCCCCTTGAGGTTTAATTACGATGTAAGAAGCCAGGGAGGCTGCGGAAGACTTGGAAAAGGGTTACAGGTAGTCCTCAACTTATGACTAAAATTATGTCGTTAAGTAAGAAATTTGTTAAATGAGTTTTGCCCCATTTTACCACTTTTCTTGCCGCATTTGTTAAATAAACCACCGGAGTTGTTAAGTTAGTAACATGGCTGTTAAGTGAATCTGACAAACTTTGTTTGTCAGGAGGTCACAAAAGGGAATCACATGACTCCGGGACACTGCAACCAACATAAATGCAAGCTGTCAAGCATCCGAATGTAAATCATGGGACTATAGGGATGCTACAATGGTCATAAGTGTGGAAAATGGTCTTAAGTCGTTTTTTTCAGCGCCATTGTAACTTTGAATGATCACTTGTACTGTTGTAAGTCGTGGACTGACTGTATACCATGAAATATACATCCATTTATTATGATGCTACTAAATCTGTGATCAGATTTTTCTGAATTTCTATCTCCTTGAAAGAATTTCTCATATAAGTTCTCTTCCGTCAAAATGAAGAAAATTTGGCTTTTAATGTGGTTTGAGAATTTTTCTACCCAGTAGTAGTTTAATTGACTTAAGGGACAATAAAGGTGGCATGTGTAGAGCATATGTGTATATGCATGTTTTATTATTTCTTCCAGGAATCTGGCTTGACTTTCTTCTTTCCTCATATATAGAAATGTTTGTCAATGGTGATACCGAAACAGAATGTATTTCCAATTGCCAAGCATTAGTTTATCTAGCTAATGTTTCCTCAAGTAGCAAATAAACATTACATTGAATTAAGATGCTTAAGAGAGAAATACAGTCATTAAAAAAACCTAAAGGATGTTGTTTATTCTCAGAAAAAAAAACCTTGTATATTTTGACAGAATATAGTCCATGCTTTATATAATCCAATGCTTCAATTTTACCAATCATATGTTTTATTCAGTGTTTAAAATTTTCAGTTAGGCTTTTACATTAATTTGGCATTTAAACTCTTAAAATGTTTAAGAAAGATCAGTTTGTCTCCATGAACATATTGCATGTAAAGTATCGGTGTCTTCACCCTTTCCTATTCCTTTTTGGATAGTGCATCCATCATGGCTTTCGATACTATCAACTCAGGGAATTTGAGCTGGGCAGCATGGTGTTGTGCTGGTTTGCCTCCTTCCTTTGGGGTTCATTGCAATTGGCGATGATTGATGAGTAGACCTGCCCTTGGCCACAACAATGTTAGGTGCCACAGAGTTTGGTGCTCTCTCCTCTCCTCTCCTCCACTCCCTTCTCCTCTCCTCCCTTCTCTCGTCCCCTCCTGTCTCCTCTTCTCTTCTCTTCTCTCCTCCCCTCCCCTCCATTCTCCTCTCCTTCCCTTCCTTCTTCTCTCTTCTCCTCTCCTCTCCTCTCCTCTCTTCCCCTCCCCTATTCTCTCTTCTCCTCTCCTCTCCTCCCCTCCCCTCCCCTCCCCTCTCCTCTCCTCTCTTCCCCCTCCTTTCCATCTGCATGAGGGCAATGGGTGAGCTCATCCATTGCTGTGTATCCAATTATATATATCTCTACTGTATAATGTAGCCAATTATACATCTCTATCTCTAGCAAATTAAGCAATGCCATGAATGATTTGTTTCAGTGTCTGGAGGCTGCAAGAATCTGGATGGGCTACAACAATACTGAGTGGCTTTGGATTATGGGCCCACTGGTTCCAGGACTTCGCCATCTTTGGTGCTGGATGATATTGCACTACCCCAGACAGACTCTGTGCTCAATCGACTCATGACTCCTGGCTCCTGTCATTTGTGCCTGTTCCTGGATTGGCAGGCTCTGCTTATAGTCACTCATATTGGACTGCTGCAATGAGCTCTACTATTGGGCTATCATTGAAGGGTATCCAGAAGTTTCAGCTGATGTAGAATGCAGCAACTAAAGGAGTTATGTGCGCTTCTAGAACAACACATGTTATATCTCTTGTTGTGTTCTTTGTATCCCCCCCCCCTTAATCCCCTATGCGCATCCTGATCACCCATTAAGGGTGATTGCCCTTCTCCATCTGCATACAGTTTCATGCCCGTTGCTGGTTGGCTAACTAGCAACGGGGTCTTACCAGCCAATGGAATTGTGTGATTACAAGCCAGGGGAATCCCATAAAAGAGGGCTCCCCTGGCCCAGATGCCAGTCCAGATTTAC